>NW_006159682.1:4194264-4208376 GCF_000334495.1 Tupaia belangeri chinensis | reverse complement strand
GCCTCAAACGCTGAGGTTTACACCAAAGCCTTCCCATTCACCCGGAAAGAAAAATGCAGTTAATCAAAGCAATCTGGACTTTTCTTTCCATTCCCACCACCCCTCCCACCCCCCACCCCAGAGGAAAACCTCCCGAAGTGATTAAATGTTATAATAAGGATTTGGCATATTTACCTTGTCAAAGATTGTGCTTTTGTGGCATCTCACGGAGCACAAACAGATTAAAGAGCCAACAGCGAGATGGACTATCAGCAGAGACCGACGCAGAAAGAAAACAACGAAACCTCGAGATAAGTCAATAACTTCTAATCACACACAGACGGGGCAGGCAAGTAACTAACTGGACCTTTCCGGTAAAAATAATGCTAATTAAGTAGTTATAAAAATTGTTATTATTAGCAGTATCATTATTCTTATAATACATTAAATGTTGGCTTGAAATTCAAAAGCCTTTCTTCAGGATCTAGTTTCTTCTTCCTTTCTCTCTCTCTCTTTCTCTCTCTCTACTTTTTTTTTCCTTTTGGCTCACTATTTCTCCACTGCCCGTGGGAGCCCTCAGCTCACCCTGGCATCGGAGGCCCTCTAGGCAGGGGTATCCACTTACTCTCCCATCACTCGCTCAGCACAGTTATGAACTGAATGATTACAACCATCCCAAGTTCATGTGGAAATCCTAACCACCAATGGGATTGCATTAGGAGGTGGGGCCTCTGCAGGTTCACAGGTCATGAGGGTAGAGCCCTCGTGAATGGAATTAATGCCCTTATGAAAGAGACACCAGGGAGCTAGCTAGGCCTCCTTGTGCCGTGTGAGGAGACAATGAGGAAACAGCAGTCTGGACCCGGAAGAGGCCTCAGCAGAACCCAAGCTTGCTGGCACCCTCATGGTAGACTTCCAGCCTCCAGAACTGTGAGATACGTGTGTTTGCTGTTTACAAACCGCCCATTCTGTGGCATTTTGTTACAGTAGCTTGAACTAAGACAAGCTCCTCCACTGACACTTATACTAGTCAATGGGGTATAATTTGATCTCTCCAACCCTTTTTCTCTAATTTCCTAAAAGATACTCCAACCACATGACCCAGTCCCTTCAATGCCTTTTGAATGTATAGTTCTGTCTCCATCTCCTCCAGGGAGCCCTTCTGGAAACTTCTAGGGGGTCTCTGAGGACATGTGTTTTTTTCTCCTATGCCTGATCACACAGGTACGGGCATAATGCTCTTTGCTGGACACACTACACTCATGCTTGTCCCTTCACCTCATTTATGCCTTAGCTATGCACCTAGATGGGGATCATGGCTCAGGCCTAAGACAGTATTACACAGCAGCTGATTAATAAAGGCTTGGTGACAGACTTCACTGTGGACATAACTCAACAGAAACCAATATATGCTTACATTTCAGTCTGCTCTGTGTTGCTTAATAACTGAATGTCACATTGGGTAATGTATAATTTATAAAGAACAGAGGTTTATTTAGGTCACGGTTTTGTAGACCAAGGTCAAGAGGCTGCATTGGTGTTAAACCCTCATTAGAACGGGAAGTTCCATGTAGGAAAAGCATTGTCTCTGTTTTGCTCATTGCTGTATTTCCAGCATCTGTAACAGTGCCCAGCAAACAGGGAGTACTCAAGATACATTTGTTTAAGGGGGACAGAACTCTGTACTTCCTAGCTATGGGCTGCTCACAGCAATTTCTTTCCCGAAGTGTATAGGTGGAAAGACATAACGGAGATGATCACACTAACATCCAGGTGAGCAAGCGAATTCCACAGTGATACGTCATGGTGACTGATAGTACATGCCTGTGGTACGATGAGATGAGAATGGCGTTTGGCTTCAGTGGTCTACCTCCCCCCAACACCTAACTCCAGTCTAGTTGTAAGAAAAACGTCCCAGCTGAGGAACAAACAACTGACTGGCACTCCTTGAAACTGCCAAGGTCGTCAAATAAAGGAAGTCTGAGAAACAGTCATAGTCAAGAGAAGTCTGAGGAGGGAGGACAATTAAATGTAATACGGTATGCTGGATGGGATCCTGGGATGGAAAGAAGACAGTAGGGGAAAACAAGAAACCTGAATACAATATGGGCTTACAGGCTCATTAATTGTGACAAATGTACCATATAGATGTAAGATGCTAAGAATAGGGAGAACTGGGTCTGGGGAGCTCTCTGTATATCCTCTCACTAATTGTGTAAATCAAAAAGTACTCTAAAGCAAAACAAATCATGTTGAAAGCACATTTGTTAAGTGAATGGGTATGCTGCAATTCATGCTGCATAGGTATTTTCATGTCTCTCTGTAAGAAGTTATTGAGCACGACTCTAGCACTACGCTACCAAACAGACTAATTCCTGCAGTCTGTTAAGCGTCGTCTGGCTCATGCTGTTTGCATCATTACCCTGTTAACAACACCCTTGAAACATTGTAAAGGCAGACATCAGCCCACCCCTAACTGAACCACCAGTGTTTCTAAACGAGGAGAGCCTGGGTCAATGACAAAAATAATAAATCCTGCCCTCTTTGAGGATAAATCATGGTTTCCCACTGCTTTCAAGTCCACCCAGCCTCAAGCGCTGCTGAGGGCCCACTGAGTACTTCAGCCTGGGTTCAGTTTAACAGCCAGCTCCAGTCTCAGATGGGCAAACACAAGGTTCTCTTCAAGGCCTCAGATAGCGCGGCATAGTCTACAAATGTGCAGAGGAGGCCGATCGTACGAACTGGAGCAGTCAAGGAAGGCTTCCTGCAGGAAGAGCCAGGCTGGATCTGGAACAGGACACAAGATTTAGAGAGACTGATCAAGGAGGGAGGGCACCATCTGAGCATGCCCACTGAGTCCAGAACCAGGTGCTATGAGTAGACTGACTGAACTGTGGGGTCCCCTAGAAGAGCAACGGAAGAGGCATTTGGTAAATGGAGCCAGAATCAGCGTGGGAAAGGTCTTGTAGGCCTGTAGGTACCTCTGCTTCATTCTTCCTTTCATATGCTATTCACATTCTAGTCCCATCTCTCCTGTCCACCTTTCAGGAGCTGCATCCTGGGAACAAGCTCCTTTTCTGCCTTATCTCTGCCTGCTCCATAGTGTCCTACCCATAGTAACGCTCAAAGAAACACCTGGTGAATGAATAAAAGAGAGTTAATGAATGGATTACCATCTAAGAAGCCAGGACTTTACCCCTTACACAACAGGGAGGCCAGCGGGATTTGCAGAACAACCCAAGATCAAAACATTTCCCCCACCCTCTCCCCAATACCTTCCTCTGCTTTGTTTTCCTTCCTACACCCTCCCCTAATTTCTTACTAATCATTTGTGTATTTGTTTCTTGTCTGTCACCTTTCAGGCATCTAACAAACATTAACTGATTGCCTGCTATGTTCCAGACATGTCCCAGGTACTAAGGATACAGACAACACAGACATTCCAGCGGTGAGGTGAAAAGCAATCGCAAGGGAAAAAACAGAGACTTCCAACTGGCGACAGGTGCTATGGAGCAAAAGGGTAAGTTCAAGGGAGTGATCTGCAATTTTAAAGAGGATAGTAGGGAGAAAAAAAAATAAAAACACCTTTGAGCACCTGGAGGAGATGGGAGTAGGACTTCTCCCCTTTTGCATTCACCAAAACATTCCCAGTACCTCCAGCAGTACCTGGCACGTGGCAGGCACAGAAGAATGAACGAAGGAGTGTATGACTATGGGTGCTGGGAAGGGTAATTCATTTCTTAACTTTTTATTTTGAGATCATGGTAGATGCACATGCAGTTATAAGAAATAACACATTCATGCAGCTTCTCCTCATGGTAACATCCTGCATTGCTATAGTACAATGTCAATGCCAGCAAATCAACATGGATATGATCCACTGATGTGATTTTCCTGCAATTTTAAGGGTTCATCTATTTTAAAATAATTCTTCATTTATTATAATTATTATTTAATTTGTTATAGTGCACGTGTGCTCACTAGAGAGAGAGAGAGACAGAAGAAGCAAGCTGCCAGGTCTGGGACTCAAACCACAGTTGGCCATGTGGGAGTCCAACGCCCAGGATAATCCATTTTTAATGTGCAAGTGAGGAGGCCATTGAGAAGTCCAGGGCTGAATAAAAGCAGCGGAAATTGACCAGCCCCTTAGCACACTGGCACTTTCATGTGCTTGAGCTTCGTCTATCTGCACAACCATCCTGAGGAGGCAGCCTTTCCATTTTACATATGTGAAAACTGAGGCGCTCAGAGAAGAAACTTGTTAGAAGCCACATTTAGTAGGTAGAGAAACCAGAACCCCAAAACCATGACTTGGAGCTCCATCCCTGGTGCTTTTCTCCGAACATAAGAATGGCCTGGGTGGAAAAGAAAAAAAGGAAGCAAGAGTCTCCCCACAGAAGACACTTGGGTGGGGGGGGACAGAGGAAATGAAGGAGTTGAATTCATTTCTTAACTTTTTATTTTGAGATCATGGTAGATGCACATGCAGTTATAAGAAATAACACATTCATGCAGCTTCTCCTCATGGTAACATCCTGCATTGCTATAGTACAATGTCAATGCCAGCAAATCAACATGGATATGATCCACTGATGTGATTTTCCTGCAATTTTAAGGGTTCATCTATTTTAAAATAATTCTTCATTTATTATAATTATTATTTAATTTGTTATAGTGCACGTGTGCTCACTAGAGAGAGAGAGAGACAGAAGAAGCAAGCTGCCAGGTCTGGGACTCAAACCACAGTTGGCCATGTGGGAGTCCAACGCCCAGGATAATCCATTTTTAATGTGCAAGTGAGGAGGCCATTGAGAAGTCCAGGGCTGAATAAAAGCAGCGGAAATTGACCAGCCCCTTAGCACACTGGCACTTTCATGTGCTTGAGCTTCGTCTATCTGCACAACCATCCTGAGGAGGCAGCCTTTCCATTTTACATATGTGAAAACTGAGGCGCTCAGAGAAGAAACTTGTTAGAAGCCACATTTAGTAGGTAGAGAAACCAGAACCCCAAAACCATGACTTGGAGCTCCATCCCTGGTGCTTTTCTCCGAACATAAGAATGGCCTGGGTGGAAAAGAAAAAAAGGAAGCAAGAGTCTCCCCACAGAAGACACTTGGGTGGGGGGGGACAGAGGAAATGAAGGAGTTGCTAAGGATGCCTCTGGAATTCTGAGCGAAGAGAACACAGAAGAAGCCCCATTCACGGGAAAAGGAAATGAGAGCTAGAGTGTTCTAAAGGAGAAAAAAGGGGGGTGTCCAGGTCAGGGTTCAGCCCTGACTTTAGTGTAACCTTGGGCAAGTTGGTTACATCTTTGGGCTTCAAGCTCCTCCTCAGTACAGGAGGGGAATGGCTACCCCATCCTATTTACCACTGCTATGGTTTGAACGTTGGCGTCTCCCTGAATCTATGAGCTGAAACCAAACCCCCAGTGCAATGGCATTAGGAGTGGGGCTTTGGAGAAGTGATAAGGTCATGAGGGTGGTGTCCTCGTCAAGTCAATTAGTGCCCTATAAGGGACTGAAGAGGCCAGAGTCCTTCCCTTCACCATGAGAGGATACAGTGAGAAGGTTCCATCTAAAAACCAGGAAGCTGGTCCTCACCGGACACCGAATCTGCCTCGATCTTGAACTTCCCAGCCTCCAGAACTGTGAGGAATACTCTTCTGCTGTTTATAAGCCACCCAGTGTACAGTATTAAAGCAGCATGAGTGGCCTAAGACATCCAACCAAGATTTCTCTAAGGCCATGGAGAGATGGAGAGGTAGCTCTTGCAAAGCAACATGGCTGACTGCAGTTCAAGTCCCAGACCTGGAGGCTTGAAAATGACAACAAATAAATAAATAAATAAATGTTAAAGAAAAAAAAAAAAGTGTTGGATGAACTGCCAAAACTAGAAACAAGGCAACCTGACCCAACAGCCCAGACTGCCTGTGGTCTCCCAACTCGAATGACTGGCTGGCATAAAGATAAAAATGCAGAATTTAGGTCAGCACACACGGAGAGTCTCGCTTTGTTTATGAGACAGAGAGTGTGTGTTCCTATTAAATGCCTTGGAGTCCCAGTGATGATGAGAAACCCAGGGCTGTTTACGGCTTTGGGTATTTACTTTTCTCATATACAAATCAGCCCGGGGGCCGTCAGAGCTGACGCCACCTCGTGCTGCGGCCCTCTGACGTCCGGGCTCCTCCCCGGGCCCCACACATGGTTTGAATTTATTGGTTTTAGCAGCTTTCATTTATATTGTGTGAGGATCACGGAATGACCAGCAAACAGAAGCTCTGATCCGTGCCCTGGAAAGAAACACAGAAGCGTTGAGGAAGGAGCTTGAGAGAGAGGGCTGGGAAGATTCCTCTAAAGCACAGAGAAGTAGCTCCCTCCACAGAGTGGCCCACTCCCAGGTCCCCGGCCCTTTTAGGAATGAAAGATGGGTCCCCCACCAGGCTCTTGGAGGGCACAGCCACCTAAAGCCAAAACCTCCACTTCTGCAGTGGGCAATGCGGGTGGTTGCCTGGATGCTTCACCTCCTGGGAAACCAAACATCTGGAATCTGAAAACAATGCAGGGGAAGGGACAGTTGGGCACTTTCTGTCCCCCAACCCACTCAGGTCATGATGTGTAGGTATGGCTGATAATTAACAGTGACACACAGACTCCCTGATGTGTACTTGGGGCCCAAACCCAAATTCATTAGATGAGGTCCTGCCCTCAAACGACTTCAGTCTGGTGGGGGAGAGACATGTAAACATATTAAAGACAATAAAATTAAAAACACCGTTGCCAGTGAGGTCAGAGCCAGCTTAGAAAGTGGCTTTGCAGCAGCAGGGGTGCAGTTTATGGTTTACCAGACAATTTCACACCCACTACGGGGTGCAGTGAGAGAAGGGATGTGTCCTGGCTCACGCTCTGGACTCCCAACCCAGGGCTTCCACCATTTATGGACTGAAGATCCCTCCGTTCTACTGGGGAGCATTCAGGACCCACCAGCCTCACCCCCACCTCCACTTTGAAAAGTTAAAACAGGTCCCACGGAATGTGGGAGCATGCTATCTCTTTTTTTTTTTTTGAGAGATTTTTCCCTGTAGGGCACATGCACTCGCCAGACAGAGAGAGACACAGAGACAGAAAGCGAGAAATCCCCCCCCAGGGGGGATGGTCACGCCGCAATCCCTTCTCCTCCATTCTCCTCTCAGGATCTTGGGCACGCACGCACACGCGCCCGGCGTGAGTTTTTTAAGCCACCGGGTCCAGGACACGAACCGCGGTCGACTATGTGGGAGTCCAGCGACATAGCCATTACGCTAACTGCTGGTTCCGAGAGCATGCTATCTTAGCAGCAAGGTTAGAAATGGGGGGCCTTGAGGTCAGCAGGTGGCATAGTGATTAAGACGCGGGATTACCACATAGCCAACTGTGGTTCGAATCCCAGACCCGGCTGCTTGAAAATCACAGTACATGCATGTGCACGGATGCCCAAAATCCCCGGAGGAGAATGGAGGAGGACTGTGGTGTGGCCATCACTCCTGGCAGTGATTTCTCACTTTCCCTTTCTCTGTCTCTGTGGTGAGCACACAAGCCCTATGGCAAAAACTAGAGGAAAAATAAAAAATAATAAATAAATAAATGTGGGGCCTCAAGCGCCCTCATAAAAGGCCCTATACTCTCTAACTAAGGCTGGTTTCATTCAGCCACCAGATCATTTTAGGAGAAAACACCCTTGAAATCCTGTTCTAAAAGCCAGGAATCTTCTCTGGTCCAGCAGTGGGAGCATCCTGGATCTGGGGAGGGAAGATACCCTCACACGGCAATGCCTTTCTCACGTCCAGGGTCTTGACAACGTCCGGGCACACCTGGATGAGGTGTTTTGTACAACGGATGATTAGCGAGTGAGCCAATTACTAACCAGAAGAAATTCAGAACTGCAGAATGCAGGAGTAGGGACAACAGCCAGTCCCCACCCCGGCCCTGATGTGCCAGGATCAAGTCCGAACTCCCCAGCACGGCTCTCGAGGCCTCCATGATGTGCCTCTACAGCCAATTCCTTGGTCTCCCCATGTCCCCGCTGGGCTCCATCTGTGAGCAACAGTCTCTCCACCTGGATCAATACTACCATGAGCTCAGCACAGCCCCTCCTCCACCCCCAGTCCCTGTGCTGCTCCTGCACCCAGAACACCTCTGTCCTTCAATACTGAGCTCTGACAGTATTAAACTGAAGCTACGGCCAGCCGGTGACATGGTGGTTAAGGCACTGGACTCCCACATGGCAGACAGCATGGTTCAAGTCTCTGATCCAGCGGCTTGAAAAACATACCAGGTGCATGTACCTGCATGCCCCAAATCCCAAGAGGAGAATAGAGGAGAAAGGATTGAGACATAGCCATCCCCCCCTGGGGAGATGTTTTCTTACTTTCCCTCTCTCTCCTTCAGTCTGTCTCACTGGCGAATGTACATGCCCTATAGTGAACTAAAAAAAATAGTAAGATAAAGTCATTACCAAAAAATACCACTAAAGGCAAGCCAAGTGACCATGAGAAAGAGAAGCCTGTCTCTTGGATATGCTTAAGGGTCTGTCACAGCAAAGAGAGCCCCAGGGTAGAAATGCAGCCTTGTCCACCTTGGGAGCGTCCACAGGACCTCCCGCTGACCCGAGCCCCTGCAAAGTCCCAGTCACCATAGGGGGTGGGAGTCTCAACAGGGACACTGTGGCTTGAATGACAAGGAGGTGGGAACTAACATTCTGTCCAGTTACTATGCAAACTGAACAGGGATCCCTCAGGTCTAAGGTGTGCGGGTGGCCTCCTGTCACATTTGTCCACCCACACAGCTGCACTGGGCAGCTCATTCAGACTGGGGCTGGGCCCTCAGCCACCCTGCTACCCCTTCACCTGCCAGGATCACTTCCGCTCTCCATCCCACCACAGACTCACTCCTAACACCCACTCCTCAGCCCTGCTTTCTGACAAATGGACCACCTCTCTCATTCCCAGCGCTGCAGCCTTTTCCAGGAGCGAACCTCAGAAGCCTTTCAACTCCCTGCCCTATCACCTCCCGGCTGTATGTTGTATACTCCCAGTCTCAGAAGACCTGCCCCCCCCACCCCATTCTCAGATTCCAGTTTTTCTACCTCGTAGGGGTCACATCCCTCTTTTCATTAGATGATGAAAAGACAGGTTGAGAGCACAGCCAGACCTTGGTTTAAGCTGCAGATCCTCCGCTCACTGGCTGTGTGACCCCAGCAAGAGAATTCTATCAGCTCCTCAGTCTCCTCACTTGTGAAACAGGGCTGAATCAGAGAGACGGCTGTGGAGGCCATGTGGAACGGTACATGGAGAAGATGCCAAATCATTCTCGGTGCTCTGCTGTGAGCCACCTGTTTCTCTGGTCTCGTCAACCCTCCCTTCCCCACTAGCCCCATATTCATCTCTGAAGCCCCAGAACCTGGAATGGAGCCTGCCACAGTACGGTTCCCAGCAGTGCTTGTCAAACAAATGATGGATAATTGAATGGATGAGCACTTTAATAATAATTAATTCAATTCAGTAAGTATTTACAGAGTAATTCTCTCTGGGAGAGAGAGAAGAGGAAAAACACGCATGCTTAGTACCACGAGAATAGAGTGCTTGGTCAATAAAGTCCTTCCCAGGCTTTCTCCCACGTGCATCTCCCAAGAACTCTGAGTCACTGCGACTGACATCCAACCTGCCTGAGCAGTGGAGAACAAGGGTGCTCAGAAAGAGAAGCCCCAGGTCACGGATCTAAGTCATGGCAGAGCCAGGCCTCAAGCCTAAACTTTTCCATCTCTCCTTGTGGTGTGTCCCCACTCTGGGGAGCAGCAGGAAACCTCGGGGAAGCTGAGCCAGAACAAATCCAGTCAGACATTACACACCACAGATGGTCAGAAACGACCATGCTCTGGGTGGTCGGACCACACAACTCCAGCCAGGGCAGCCAGTGTCAGTCCCTGTTCTGGACGACATGCCATGAGGGAGGCTGAGAGACTATGGGATGGGCTTCACCTTAAGACACAAACGTTATGAAAAGGAGCCAGAGATACTCATTAGAGGGACCACTTTTGGAGCTAGCACAGTTCACATCCCTCACCTCTCACAGTGTGCTAGGCACTCAACTCACAACCGGGGTTTATCTCATTGACACCTCACAGCACCCCAGGGGTAAGTACTATTGTGAGTCCCATTTTTTCATATGTGGAAACACACACACACTTAGCCCAGCCAAGGTGGAGGAGCTGGCATTCCAACTCCAGCCCAGTTTCCTTCTTAATGTATCGAAAGATCTAGGTAGAAATCCTGGCTCCATCATTTTGTACAAATCACTTAGCCTCAATTTCCTCCAAATGAGGAAAATAATACTTACCTTTCAGAATTGTTTTAGGAATTTACTGTGCTAAAACTGAGGCCTAGCACATAATAGGCATTAAATAACAATGGCTCTCTGGGGGTTGGACAGGAAAGGAAAAGAAGAAAGCCAAAGTGAAAGCATTTTGCATAGCCCCCACATTTTCCCATTCTGGCGTGTTTTTTTTTTTTTTAAATTTGCTACAGGGTATATACACTTGCCAGAGAGAGATAGGTAGAAAGGTGGAAAGAACGAGGGAAAGTGAGAAATCACCCCCAGCAGGGATGGTCATGCTACATGCCTTCATTCTCCTCTCAGAATTTTGGGAGGCACACACACACCCAGTATGTTTTCCAAGTTGCTGGGTCCAGGACTCACATCATGCAGTCAGCCATGTGGGTTCCAGCTGCCTTAACCACCACACCACTGGCTGGCCCCCATCCTGGCACATTTGTACAAGTCTCTTTCCTCCTGAAAAGAGGCCTTTTCCACTCCCATCTCCATGGACCCGGATCCCATTTAACTTCTCGCAATGCCACCTCCACCAAGAAACCTGTGCTCCTTTCTCACCACCCTCCCCACAAAATTATACTGATGGAAACAGAGTAACAAAGAATATCTGCAAGACCCCTGAGCAAAGAGCTTCTGTAGTGCTGGCTCAATTAAACACTCCAGTCAAGATCAAGCATGGGACCAGCAAATGGCGGAATGGTTATGTTGCTGGACTCCCACATAGTCAACTTTGGTTTGAGTCCCAGAATCAGCGGCTTAAACCTCACGCCAGGCACATCACGTGTGCATGCATGCCAAAAATTCCAAGAGGAAAATGGAGGAGAAGGGATTGTGGCATGGCCATCTCCCTTAGGGGGTGATTTCTCACTTTCTGTCTCTCTGTCTCTCCAGCAATCACATGTGCCCTATAGCAAAAATCTTTCTATAAATAAATAAATAAATAAATAAAAGATCAAGCACAATGACCAAGCACGGTTATCCAAAGTGCCTCAGTTTACTCATCCATGACCAATCCACAGTTCTCCAAGCTGCATCTTAGCCCAATATGGGACCTGGCAAATCTTTGGCTAATCCAGGGGGTGCTACAGTTACCAAATACCTGGCACTCTGAGTGACTAGAGCAAATCCAGTCCCTTTTCTGAGCTCAGTTACTGCACTGGCAAAAGGACCAGGGGCCAGGAAACAGGTGGAACTGCTTTGGTGGCCTCACGAGAGCAGGAGGACACCAGCAGTCCATGTGAGAGGCCTCTGACCAGTCAGGTGGCATTGCAGTGAAAGTGGCTGGATCCCACTTGGCCGACTGCAGGTGGCGTCCCCGACCCAACCCAGTGTGGGATAGGTGGGTGTGCCCAAAATCCAGAGAGGAGATTGGAGAAGGGGTTGCAGCATGAACATCCCATCTGGGGGGTTCTCTCTCTCTCTCTCTCTTTCTCTCTGTCTCTCACGATGCATGCAAGCTATAGCAAACTTAAAAACAAGTTTCTGGAAATCGCAAACTCAATGCAAACGGAATGTCATCCTCAATTAGGCTTTTGTCTCTTCTCAGCACTCAAGACCAAGCAGCTCCCAAGGGGGAAACCGTGTGAACTGAGGCTACAAGATGAGCCAGAGAGATTTCCGTTGGCTTTCTCCGTCAGCCTCTTCCTTTCTAACCAGGGTTTTTGCATGGGACCCAGAGCTTCAATTTCTAAGGGCCTTCAAGGCACATTAAGTCCCCAGGAGATTACTCTGACCAGGAAACTAAAGAAAACCTTAACAGGGGAGGAAAGAGGTAAATCCTTTAAACAGAAAAAGACAAGAGGGAAAACGTCTGAGCCTTTTATCTTAGCACTGGACTCCGGGGGGCAGGGCGGCCCCAGCCGCGTGGTCGCCTCCCCGAGAGATTCGGACAGGGCTCACCTGCTGCCCCCACGCTCTTGTCCCTGCTGCTGGCCGAGAGGCGGCAGGGCGTGCGCACTGCGACCCACCCCACCACCTTGGCCGCCTTGTTGCTGTTCTGGGGAACGTGCACCAGCGCTGGCAGGAGCCGAGCCAGGGATGAGGTCCGCCAAGCACTGAGCGCTGCCTCCTCCTTAGGGAAAGCTTTGGACCAAGTCTTTACAGGTCTGGCTTGGAGAGCACGATGGGCACCGCAATCCGTGAGCGCTGCTCCACCGGGCGCCACACTGAGGAGGTGGACTGACACCACTGCCGGTTTCTTGCAGCCTGACCCCAGACGCAGCCCAGGCAGAGGGGCCAGGGCCAAACTGTGGACCTACCCGGGATGCATCCACCACTTGCCTTCCTGCCTCTGGTACCTGCTGTCTCCTGAGCTTAGGACCCTGCAGCCTTCTCCTGGCTGACTTCTTACCCCTTCCATCTCGGCTTCACATGGTCTTCCTCCAGGAAGCCTTCCTGGATCTCCCTAGGGCTGGAGAAGCTGTGCTCCCACAGCACACCCCATGACTCACCAGGGAAACTCTGCTCTCCCCTCCCTACCCAAAAATGAAAGCACATGGGCAATAGCCAGCAGTTTGTGCTCACTTCCCTCCCTATCTCCGGTACATACCCATGTCTGACACACAGCAGGACTAAACATTTCCTGAAAAAAAAAAGGTATATTGATGGAAATAATTGCGATGAGCTTGTCTTCACTGAATTCTCTGTGTGTGTGGCCCTGCTGTACCAGTGCTGTACACGCATCCCATGAAGTTGACAGATGAGGAAACTGAGGCACGCGCAAGTTCTGCCACTAACCCAAGGCCACCTCTGCTTCTAATAAGTGCATCAATTCTGGGCCCTGGAGGAGCGGTGGGCTGTTGTGGGCTAGTGGCTGAAGGTTTTCCAGTGTGGGGGACTCCTGAACTGAGACCATGCCGGAATGTGTAAAATGTACTGAAAGACTAATTTTTGGTTGCAGAGGTCGAATCAGACCAAGGTGTTCCTCTGAGTGAGGGAGATGAGAAAAGGGCTTAATGCAGAGAACGCAGGCTCATGAAGTAAGAACAAATGAAAAGCAAACTGTAACGCTTCTTCCTGCCCTTTCCGACCCAATGGGAAGAAAAGGAGAATCTCAGAAATACTGCTCCACTTCAGGGGAGGCGGATGGTAGTCACGTGCTCATCGGGAAGCTGGCGAGGTCCCTAAGGAAACCCCCGTGCATAAATCAGGCAGAGGGAAAGTCAGGAGCAGGTGCAAGTGCAGAGGCTGAGCACGTGCAAAGGCCCTAGGCTGTCCCCCAGAGGTAGCCCCTGGGCCCTGACGATTACTTGGTCCAATGACCTGGCTCTTTCTGGCCTTCAGTGTGGCCCGAGTACAGTTCACCTGCCAGAGCTACCAAAACACAGTGCTACAAGCCAGTCACATTGTTGCACCTAAATTCCATCCGCTGAGTTATGACTGGGGAGGATCGGCCCACGGGAACAGGCCTACCTGCTGACCCTGGATGAAAGCCTTGCTGGAGAGCAGCATGTGTTTGATGAGCCCTGAGAGAGCGCTCAGGCACCCTCGTCAATTCAGAGCAGGAAGAGGAAGCTGGGCAACAGGGGTGGGGCTCTCAGGGCACAGGATGAGTAAATGGATGGGAGGGCTTGACCCAGGATTAGATGTGAGAGGGAGGGAGGAAAGACTCGTACAGTTCAGTGTCATTGGAGCCCAAGACCGAAGACAGCGAGTGCAGGATAAAACTAAACATTTTAAAATGAAAAAATAAAGGGGGGTGGGAGGATGGAGTGAGCCTAGAGAGATTCAGGTGTAGTCTGGGTAGTGAAAAGGAGGAAAAAAGGGGGGG
>NW_006159682.1:4181745-4193920 GCF_000334495.1 Tupaia belangeri chinensis | reverse complement strand
GAGAGGGGGGGGGGGGGGGGGGAGGGGATTTTGTTCACAAGTAACAAATGAAGAAGAGAAAACAAAATTTATCCCAGGATGGAGAGCTATAAATCCAACAAAGACCAGTGGAAGTGACAAAGTCCTGACTAAAGGGACTGCCAACAATGCCGCACAGTACTGAATGTGTCTCAGGTGGGAAGTCGGAGGGCTTTCTGTGAATACAGAGGCCAAGACAAAGTCCCTTTTTAGCATCCAGAGCTGCCAACACTCCAACCACAGAATATACCACAAAGCCCCAACTTCAGAACTGGATCCCATTCGGCCTAATTTTGTAATCAATTGTGAGCTGGGTTTGAATCAGAAAAGCAAAGGCTGCCTGGGTAAGAACTGCAAAGTAAAATATGTAAGTGCTGAAAGGATGTCATAAAGGGCCATAAAGAATTCCATGGAGGAAAGAAAAATACATATGTGGCTGGGTCATTAAGGAACGCTTTGGACCAAGTCTTTCCAGGCCGATCAGATCTGAGAGCATTCTAGGAAGACTTCTTGGAGGAGGTAGAGCCATTGAGCTGAGCCTTAGGAAAAAAATCTCAGGATTCAGAAATAGAAGAGAAAAGGAGGAAATTCCTGGACAGGGAGGGGGCCTAGCACAAGCAACAGTGTTTCCAAGCTTGGGGCAACAGTCTTGTGTGCCAGCGGATATACTGCACAGATTTAAAAGCCTGCGGATCGTAGAGGCGCTGCACGGCGAGACAGCTTGGCAGTCACTGAGCAGAGCTCCGGGCTGGGCCACCGGCTGCCTGTGGATTAAGTGGGCGGACAGAGAGCCAGTGATGGGAGATAAAAGGGAGTGAAGTGGATAATATTTAGAACAAACTAGGCGGGAAAGGACGTCAGCAACCAAGCTGGCAGGCGGCAGCACGGGCGTGCAGCGCTCGCCGGCATTCTTGTTTCCTCCCCAGGAAAGCGGCATTAGCGAGACCTCTTCCTGGCTTTGAGAGATGTCCAAATGGGAACGATTAACAAAGGCACGCTCCCATTTTTTCTCCCCGTCACAAAGTGCGTGGCCAGTCAGGCGTTCTCTCTTGGGCCTGGGACAGTTGGGCGGGTTAGGGGAAGGAGATCGGACAACAGGTTTGCAGATGGGGCTTCTTGGAGTTGCCAATGCTCAGATTTTAGAAGAGGTGTCTATGAGCTAAACCTTTTTTTAAATCTAAAAGGCTAGGATTTCGTGACGTGAAGATTCTTCAAGTCCAAAGAGGTGTCTGAGCTTGGTGTTCTAAGTTTTCACCATTCTGAGAGTTCTTGAGCCTCAGAGTTTGGGCTTAGGGTTGGAGATTCTCAGCCTGGAATTCTCCTTGCTGGGAACTTCTAATTCTAAGACTAGAAGATTTGATGAGAACTTGGTCACCCCAGTCTTCAGGGCCTCGCTGTCTTCAGATAGGGGTGCTTAAGCCATCCTGTGCTCCCGAGTTTGTTATCCCCCCTACTGTTGGATAATACATGAAATGTTAAGGCCTGAAAGAACCAGGTCTCGGGGAAGGCATGGCCAGAGCGTGCTGTTGGCAGCAGGGGCTTCACAAACGGCCGTGTGAGCACAGATAGGAAAACGTATGAAGGGGTTCCACACTGACGCAGGGGTCTGTGGTGATTAGACCCAACACTTGTGTGGGTTCTTGTCTGACACTTATGAAGAATTAGAAATGTGGACAGAGAGGAGAGTAAGTTTACTACAAAAGAGTAAAAGCTTTTAGTGACTTGGAAGGGGAAGCCCGAATGGATCTACCTAGGGGTAGGAGTGGCTCAGTTATATGAAAACTATTTTTCCTAAAAAGTTGAAAAAAGGAAGAAATAAACTATATGAAAACTCCCCCCTCCAAGGAGATAGCAAGAAAAAAACTTCCTTTTAAGAAATGCCAGTACAGGTATATTGTGCTTCTAGGGAGTTTTGAGTTAATCATTGTCCTTGAGTGGACAGTTTTCTCAGGACTATAGTTAATTTGTCTGTTTCTAGCCTCGTCAGCAAATGGTTCTAAATTTTAGAAACCCAAACGAGGATACTGTTCAAGGTTCTTCCCTTTCCTGCTCTGGAGAGATTACACTCCAGTAATAATATGAAAAGTGTCATTATCTTAAGCAGGCTGCAAGTGGCTTTCTGCGTAAGGCAGTAGTGAGAACTAATCATTCACTTTTAGTGAGAGCAGTAAATGATTTTTATTAAAGGCTTGACTGTAGTGACTCCATCTTGTCTCATATTCCCTATTCTGTGGACGCCCTACCCTATCTACTTAACCAGAAATCTCACTCCTGTCTCAACACCATGGGGTGGACGTTTGTGGAACAGCTCCCAGCTGGAGGGAGGCTCTGCGTGGAGGCACAGTAGGTGTGGCAGGCTGCAGACGTGCAGGTTAACAGTCGGGCTAAGAAGGCCAGTCTTCCTGTCCAGGGTCTGGAGTCCATGTGGTGCAGTCTAAGCCAGCCTGTGTTTAACCCAACATGGCACTCCGCATGACTTCTGGGGACAAAAAGGCTTCGTGTGGTCTGAGGTCTTCCAGGGGTGCTCTGCTGTCTCAACTTCACTCTCTTCACTCTAAGGAGGTTCACAGGAGGGTTTGATGGTGTGGACTTGGAGGCTGCCACAGTGGCTCAGGGAGGGCTGAAGGACCCAAGAATGGCCATTCTCGGAGGACACAAGATTAGAGAATGGTTCTGGAAGGTGGGCCCATAGACAGAGGGAAGAAGAACAGGGTCTCTATATGAAGTGTGGGGGACAAGGACACAGGAGAGACTGATATTCAGGTACTCTGTGCCTTGGTTTCTACAGCTATAAAAAGAACCAACAGGGCCAGCCTGTAGCCTAGTGATTAAGGGAGCCAGATCCCACCTGGCTGACCACACAGTTCAAATCCTGGCCCCAGTGGCTTGAAAAACATGCCAGAGTCATGTGTATGTTTGCACAAAATCCCAACAGGATGAAGAAATGGAAAAGGGATTGTGACATGACCAGGCCCCATAGAGGGGTTCTCTCTCTTGGGGGGATTCTCTCCCTCTCTCTTTCTCTCTGTCTCTGGCAAGAACATACACCCTCTGACAATTAAAATAAAACAAAACAAAAAAATCAGGCATAATAATACCCACTTCTCAGAGTATAAAAGCAATGTGAATTCTCAGGTAATTAACTCCCTTCAGGGAAAAGCTGAGCTGTTCCCAGATCCTGCTCTGGCACCCTACCATAAGGTGCTCTGGTTGAATGAGTGAGGAAATAAGTGAGAGGGAGGAGTCATAATGAGGAGAGGACCCAAGGCTGGGTGGGAGTCCAGGTGACGGTGCTGCAGCGAGCTAGGGCTCTCTCTGCTCTGCAGATGGACAGGAGGATCTCCCACCAGACCCAGAAGGCTCCTGACAGGTGGGTATCAGCAGAGCTCACCATAGTCAATCCCACTTGCCCCTCTCAACTGCAGATAAGTCAATCACAAGATCTCAAGGTGGGTTGGGCCAGGCCCTTCAAGATCTGGAATGAAAAATAAGTATCATACAAATCAGAACTGGGCTGACACTGGAAATTGTCTAGCCCAGCACTCTGGTGGGATAGAGTGAACAATTTAGAACTGGATAGGAAAAAGAACTGGCCCAAAGTTACTGGCAAGGTAGTAATGGGGCCAGAATTAGAGCCCGGGTTGTATGTAAACTATCCATGCTATGGTCCAAATATATGTTTCCCTGTAAAATTCTTATGCTGAAATCTAATTCCCAAGGTGGTGGTATTAAGAGATGAGACCTTTCATTTTTTGGGGGGAGGGGGATTAGAGTAAGAGGGCAGAGTCCACTGCCCTAATGAGTGGGACTAGTGCCTTTATAAAAGAGGCCTTAGGGGGCTTATTTATCTCTTTTACTACGTGAAGGCACACAGAAGACACACTCTATGAAGAATGGGCTCTCACCAGACATCAAACCTGCTGGTACCTTGATCTTGGACTTAACAGCCTCCAGAACAGTAAACAATAAATTTCTGTTGTTTTTAAGTTACCCAGTATAAGGAGCTTTATTATCCCAGCCTGAACAGACTAAGATAACCCAAATGGTGATCTTGATATTGTGTGTACTTTTAGGAAGGTGTGGAGCCCTTAAAGTTCAAGAAAGGGGCTCTGTATGTGGTTTATGCTATCTTTCTTTCTTCATTCATTCATTCATTCAATCAATAGCGTTAGATGGTGGAAGGGAATTAGGAATGGTCACATTGTGGTTTTTGACCATTTGGTCATGAATTCATTCCTTCTTCAAGTACTTACTGAGCACTTACTAATACCCACCGACCTCAAGGGTCTATAGATTTAGGAGCTCTGATTATGAACCAAGGAGGCATTTCTTTCTTCACTGTGCAGACTTAACCTTTGCACTGGTCCCTTGGGAAGCTGGGAAAGTATTCCTGGGAGGGAACTGGTACCCAGAATGTCTTTGGGAACTCCTGTTTAGAAGTTCAAACCCAATTCAGAAACCAGGGAGAAAAATCGCTTTCAGTACTTTTCAATTCTCTCTCTTTTAATTTTTTTTTTTTAGAAAGAAAGGATTTTCTCCCACTCAACACACACACACACACACACACACACACACACACACGCTTCACCAGATAACACCGTCTGACTATTAGAAACAAAAAATTAATTTGTCTTCTCACTGCCTAAAAAGCATGGGCGTTGGCAATGAACACATCTGAGTTTGAATCCTGAGTGCACGTAGCCTGCCCACACACACACACACACACACACACACACACACACACGCTTCACCAGATAACACCGTCTGACTATTAGAAACAAAAAATTAATTTGTCTTCTCACTGCCTAAAAAGCATGGGCGTTGGCAATGAACACATCTGAGTTTGAATCCTGAGTGCACGTAGCCTGTCCATGTAATCATGGCGAAACGACTTAACCTTTTCAAGTCTCATTTTATTGTCTTTAAACTAGATGTGATAATAAACCTTATCACATCTGTGTAAGGGTTAGAGATAATGTACTTACAAGGTTTAATGCAACACCCTGTGCAGAGACAAAGCTCAATAAATGATTTTGCAATTTCTAACTCCCTAGTAGACTTACAGAGCTTTACATTTGGGACAGACTTAGCCCCAGAGTCTAAGAGCTAAATTACACATTGGACAGGTAATGCCAGCACGTTTGTTAAGATGCAGTAAAGTACAGAATGGCGGGGCCCATTTTTTCTTCTTAGACTACAAAGAATCATCTGCCTAGAGATCTCAACAGGTGCCCCCAGCAGGGGTGAACTGGGGGAGAACTGAGGCCCCCTACAGAGCGAAGTCCTGGTAGCCAGTACCACTCCCTGGAAGCTGCAGGCAGAGGTGACAAATCTGCAGGTCCTAAGACTGTCATAGGATCTGGACTCAAGGCTCAGTGGCAAGGGAATCACCTTCACCTCTCTCCACTCTAGCTTTACTGTCCAGCAAAGGATGGACAGTGGAACTGGCTGTGGGAGAAGGACATGGTTGCCTCCCGTGTGGCCCTCTCTTCCCCTGCCCTGGAGCCAGTCTGGACTCTGCCACACACAGAACCAACACCAAGGTCGTTGTTTTACACTCTCGTCAACTGCGCACATGTAGTATACCTTCTTGTGTCCTTACAAAACCAGCTCAGCATTGGAGGGCTAGTAACTACCAGCCCATGGGATCGACAGGGACATCGAACTTTGCTGTAGATTACACATGAGTCATTGATTCTAGTCTCAGGGCTGGGACTGAAACCTGGAAGTAAATCTCCTGTCTCCAACCCCCTGTGCCGAGCTCTACAACATATCAGAAACACCTTCAGCAGACCCACTTGCACCGTCCCCACCACAGCCTCACAGCTAAAGGAAATCAGCCCCTCAGAAATACAGGTTTAAGCCCTCAAGCCCTAAAGGGTAGACAGAAACAGCAGAAAGAATGGAAGGAAGAATGACAGGAGGATACTAAATACCCGGGCAGAAGGCAGTCTTAGAAACGGCATGGGGCGGCAGGAAGAGCACGCTCTTCATCAAGAGCCCGGCAGACTGGCTCTGATCCTCATTAGCCATGTGACCTTGGGCAAGTCACTCAACCTTTCTGTGTGCCCACCTTAAAAAGCTATAGGGTTGTTACGAGAAGTCAACAAAACTGGGAGAGCATGTGGAGCCTTCTGCAGGGTGCCCAGCACGTGGAATTGATTAGGATCATCCTATGGAATGTCAGGGCCGGAAGGGGCTTGAAAGATGACCTAAGCCTGGTGTCTCATTTCACAGACAGAGAAAACAGGGCTCAGAGAGAGGAACTGACTTGCCCAAGGTCACATAGCAGAGTCATGGTGATGTCAGGTCTATCACCTCTATTTATTTTGAAATCAAAGACCAAAACCTATGAATAGACCTGATCTTCCAAGCTGCATGAGGGTAGGAGGAAGATTGATCAGTGGTTTCTTCACTCACGAAGTCCTAAACCGTAAGCTTGCTTTCTCCACTTAACAAACAAAACTGTAATATTTCTGCCCAGAAAAATATAAATATGGAAATTTTTAAAACAACAAAATTAAAACTAAAATCCCAGGCTGGCCTTAACAAAAAAAAAAAAAAAAAGGACTCCTTTAAGCCTTATTTTTTTCCCGCCTTCCTCTCTCACTGCCCCCCCACCCCAAATATTTTGCAATAACAGTAATGCTGCAAGGAAAGAAAAAATAAAAATCCGATGCACTTCACAGATATTTTGGTACAATAATGCATCACAGATGTTCATATCAGACTGTGCACGCGCACATGCAATTTTCCTTAGAAGGCTGTTGCATTTCTGACTTTGGGTTTGGGGATCCCTAATGACCCCATCTGTCCAGGCTCCCACATCCCACCCTTCCCAGTCGGTCCAAGGCTGCCCAAGGGGATGGAGGGCAGATTTCATCACCTCTCTCCACAACGATAACAGGACAAATTGGCACAGTCGGACACTCTGGCAGGTGGTGAAGGGTGTGCAGATTAGGGAACCAAGAGGAGTGCTGTTTTCTTTTGTTTGGGACTTGCTTTCTGCAGCCCCTTCGAGGTGCTGGACCCAAGGACAATTTTAAAAGCAGCCCGGCTGGTGATGGGGTGGGTGCATTTTTGAAACAGAGATCGGAGTCTGTTTGATCTTCAAACATGGGCTTTGGAGACTGTCAGCAGGCTCCTTGCTGGCCGATGAATGGCTCTCAGGAACTTTTCCTAAAACATAACCTCACACACTTTCCAGCAAATGTTTTCAACCTACCAAAGCCGTCACTGGGTTGAACAGCAGTGTTTCCAGACCCCGAAGAAAGATAGTTCTGTTGTTTTAAGAGAGACAGATTAAAGCCAGGGGCTGTTGAAGCAGAGAGTGTGTATGCTCCCCTCAGTCCCTGTCAGATTCCTCTCTGGTTGGTACAAAGAGGGTGTTGAGAGTGATGGTGGATCCCCCACCTCCCCAACCTAAAAAAGATATCGAGGCCAGACGTGAGGCCTCTGAACAGAGAGGCCTCCCACAAACCTGCCTCCAGAATGAGAGGGGCGTGAGCGCCGGGGGGCCGCCACAGATAATATCAGCTCCCGAGGCTGGCAAGGGAAAAGTCACTTCAGAGGGAGAAAGCCGCTATGTTCAGAGGACTCAGCACTGGGCCAGAGAATACACAGGATTTTCCCCCGTGGAGAAGGAGTCCGGCGTAGTCAGAACCCTGCGGGGCGTGACTAACTGCCCCAATATTCCTGCCACCGGGGCCCTCTGGGTAAGGACTGCACAATTATGGGAGAGCCAGCAGGAGAACCGACAAACCCGCCTTTCATTTGGCCGGCAAATCAATCTAGCTTCTTACCTCCCTGGGGACAATATTGCATTTCCCCTGGAAAAACAAAGGCCAGGGATCTCGGAAGGGGGATCGGTTTCTGCCGCTGTTTCCCTGGTGAAGAGCCTGCAACATCTCGGGAGCAGAGAGCAGGTCTGACTGCAGGAGTAGTTTCTGGTGCGGACAATTTATGGGGGCCGTCTCCTTCATGCGGAGCGTGTTTCTGGGCCCTCCTCTCACATAGGGCATCAGACCAAGCCCCATCTTGGGGCCCCTTGCTGGAGCCACCAGCGGGGACTTGGAGCTCCCATCCTGGGATTGACAGACCGGTTCTCAAGGCACAGATGTGCCCTCATTGTTCCCAGGCCTCAGAGTTGAGTTTGGGGCTGAGTTGTGAGTGACCTCTGCCCATGGAGACAGGGTTTTTAATGACATTTCTCTGGATCAAGCCAGAGACTTTAAACCTCTTAAGCCCCTCCCTTCTCCCTGCCCCCACTCCCTCCTGAGGTTCAGAAATCAGAACTGTCAACCTGTAAGCGAACACACTTCCCTGAAATTATTAACCCCAAAACTCTCCTTGCTGACTTACTTCCAGCCTTAGGGAGGCAGGCTCACGGTTGCCTAGTGCTTTGCAAAGGCAGGAGGAACTCCACAGTGCTTAACCTTAGACAGCAAACCCGTACTCCATGGGTGCCAGGTCCACGGCACCTCCTTGTCGCCCTGCCCCAGGAAGCACAGGAAGCACGTCTTCCTCTGTGCCTCCTCCACACAAACACACACCCGCTGGTCCATGCACACACAACAGCCTCCAGACGCCAGGGCCCGGGAAGGCCTGCCTCAAACTAGCAACTCCCTCTTTTTGTTTTTGATCGCTCAGATGCTGGGAGGGAAATTCCTTCTGCTCAGGCAAGCACAGCAGGTGGAGCGTGTATATGCCCAACAGGTAACGCCTCTGAAATCGGAGGGACGCCCAAAGTCTTCCTCCAAATTCTGGCATGCACACACCATTTCCTCACACCACCAAAGCAGCCAGAGTGGGCCCTGCAGTGGGGAAGAACCTCTCCTTTCGGGGAAAGGACCAGGCTGCCTGCCTGGAGGAGAAGGGGAGCCAGGGAAGGGGTTGGGCGCGCAGGCCTACCTGGGAGAAGTTGAGCCCGTTGAGCGGATGACACTGCTCCTCCACCCGCTCCACCGCGCCCGTGCTCTTCCTCATCTTCTCAGCCTGCTGGGCCAAGTAGAGGTCGAGCACCGGCACGCCACGCGAGCGCACGTCCGTCTCCGTGAGCGAGTTCACCATGAGCATCACCCACACGGGCCTCTTTCGCTCCCAGTTGCCCGCGATGGCGTTGAACAGGTAGTCGGCATACAGTCCCTTTCCCCGCTGGGCCGGCGTCATCCACGAGGGCATCATCAGCTTCACGTAGTCCAGGTGGCGCTTCAGGCGCCAGTAGAGCTCGCGGGGCAGCACGTCCTGCAGGTTCTCCCCGTGTGGCAGCAGCTGGCAGCTGGCCAGCGCCGAGATGGTGTAGGGGTCTGTCAGGTCCAGCTCGAAGTAGACGCGGGCGCTGGCCTGGAAGGCCGCCTTGGAGTTGTCCGGAATGAAGTCCCAGACACGAGTGTAGGGGACATGGATGGTGCCAAACAGGTAGGCTGGGGGGTCGCGTCGAATTGTCCACAGGAAGGAGTTCAGGTCCCTCTGCTGCAGGGGGTGAGGAGAGGGGGAGGCAGTGAGGTCACAGCCAACAGAATGGCCGGGCAGGGGAGACAGAGGCAGAGACCTACAGGTGTGTTAAAGGGCAATGGCTTTAGAAAAGACTCGTGTTCAAACCCTGGCTTTGCCTATCTTAAATGTATGATCTTGAGTGAATTCTGTCACTTTCCAGACTCAGTTTCCTGAAATGGGGCTGAAAGCAGCTGCCAGGGATTGTTGGGGGGATGGGGGGGGTTGAAGGTGCAGTATATGTACATCAAGCCCTCAGAGCAGCGCCAGGCACAGAGGAAGTGGGCAGTGAAGGGAAGCTCGTGTTACCCTTCGCTTTTGCTGTGAGTGCCAAGGGCTGCCACACCACCTGAGAATATTCATGCTTGGCCAAGCCAAACCTTCGCCCGTGGTGTTTCATGTGAAGGGTGGAGAGAGGGGGACCAAAAGTCCCACTCTGGCAAGACGGGAGGAAGTCATATAACTTTAAAATCCAACCATTAGAAGATACATGCCAAGAGCACTTTGAAAGCAGAACACCCATTAAAAATAGCACACCTATTTAAACAGCTACTTCCCATTCACTGGGGTGAATTCAGTTTTCTTTTTGGAGGGCAGGTCTGGGTGTAGGCTATGCTGCTCCACCAGCTGAGACAAGAGATGAGAAAGTGCTTTAAAACCTTCCAAGGTCAAGTCTCAGTGTCTGATTCCAGAAGAGAAGAGTCTATAGGATTAGTCACAAGAAATGTACATGTTCTGGGTGCTTTTCAGCTCCCCCCTAAAAATGTAAACCTGGTCTCTGACCCCAATTTTGTCATTTTTTATGACCTAAATTCTGACTAGGAGAGTGTGTGTGTGTGCGCGCGCGCGCGCGTGCGCGCGCACGCAGTGCATGTGGTGGTGGTAGTGGTGGTGGGGGGGGTAATAAAGGGACATTCAGTCAGGGATCACTTCTCCAGATCCAGATTGGGGCCAAAGGTAAGAGGCATGAGAAAGAGACAATCATTTCTCTCAGGAAAAGACATTATCTATCCAGAAAAATATCTCGAGTGCCCACTGGTCACTTGCAAGCTTGTATCAACCCATAACATTTTTCTCCTGATTCAGGCACAGACAAAAAGAATGTGTTGGGGTAGGTTTGGGGGGAGGGGGACAGTGTCTTACTTTACTAACAACCAAGACTGTAAATCCCAGCATGCTGCAGATAGACCCAGTGTCCCCAGCCAGTCAGCAAACTCCCCGTCTGAACACCAGGCAGGCAGCTAGAGGCGCACCTTGCCCAAGGTCAACGGACTGCCAGCACCAGGGCAGCCCAGGAAACCTTGTAACCATCCTGTTTCCTGGTCTGCTGGTCTCAGATTCCGGCTTATTGTTAACGCATTAATTTACACTTACAGGGAAGGATACGGAGGGAAATCAAGAGATTCCTTGACTGGGGAGGGAGGAAAACTAGGAGAAACAGCAATTACTCAACCCCCAAGGAAATATTAGGCCAGCAAGTCCTGGCATTTCCTTTTTCTCGTCTCTGGAATCTTCCCCCTTTTTATGAAATAGGGGCACTTGGCGGAGTAGGGGCCAGGGCTTGGGCTGCAGAAGGAGAGCGAAGCGGACCGCACCAGGGAGAAAGCTTGCCGAGGGCAGAGCGCGTGGGCAGGGAGAGGGAGGGAAGCCTGGGAGAGGGCAGAGTGTGAATGAGAAGGCGAAAGGGGTGGGATGGAAGTGGGAGAAGAAGGGCACGGAATGGCAGAGACAGAGTCAGGAGAGAGCAGAAGAGACCAGAGGGTAAAGGCAGTAAAGACATGAGAAAACTCAGCACGAAGACAGTCAGGAGGAGGCACAGAGAGAGGGAACGTCCAGGAGGACCGAAAGTCGAGGAGAGCCGGAGAGCGTCAGAGTACGCAGAAGGAACGCGAGAGAGCGAGCGCCCAACTGGGCTCCGGCTCGCGGCTGGAACCCGGGCACAGAAGCGAGGAAGGGCGCCCGAGGCTGTGCCCGGCGGACGGAGGTGGGGCGGGTGGGCTGAGGTAGGTGCGGGAGGCAGGACCCAAACCATCGGCCCCCGGGCTGTAGTGGCCGGGCGGGCGGGAGTGTCCGGGCAGGCGCTCGCTCACCGATCCGGGCGGCCGGCGAGGAGGGCGGCGAGCAGCGGCCCGGTCAGGGCGGCGAGCATCCTGCCGGGGCCCGCGGGGCGCGGGGGACCCTCCTGGGCGGCGCCCCCTTTAAGGGCGGGGAGCCCCCAGCTGGGCACGGAGTTTCCTCCGGAGCACCGGGCTCCAGCCGCGGGATGCTGGGAGCCCTCTGGGGCGTGGCTGGATGTCCCCGCCGGACCTGGGGGTCCCTCTGGGGCGGGGCTCCTTCAGTGAGAAGAGGGGGACCCTCTGGGGCGGGGCCCCTCACCAGGGAGCGCAGCCGGGTTGGCCGGTCCCCAGGACTCTGAGAGCGTGTGGGAGTCTTGGGGCACAAGGGGGTCCTGGAGCTGCGTCGGGGTCCAGCAGTGCGCGGGGGTCCTGGGGCAGTGCCGAGGTCCCGGGACGCGCGGGGGTCCTGGGGTTATGCTGGGCACCCGGGGCGTGCTAGGGTCCCAGGGGTGCGCGGCGCTCCAGGGGGCGCGCAGCGGGACAAGTGCGGCGGAGGGCTCGGCGGAGACGGGGGTCGGGTCTGGGGCGCCCGGCTGCCCCTGAGCCCG
>NW_006159682.1:4148631-4181524 GCF_000334495.1 Tupaia belangeri chinensis | reverse complement strand
CCGCCCTTGGGCTCCGCCCCCCCCCCGCCAGAGGGCGCCCCGGCCGAGCCCGGCTCCACCAACCTCCGCGGGCTCGGCAGGCGACGCGGGCTGGGCGACAGGGACACATTTGGGGACGTGGATCCTTCTCTCCCAACGCGTCCGTCCCGGGGGTCCTGCGGGAGTAAACAGCAGTGGGTGGACCCTCCCAGCAGTCACGGGCAATACTGGAAGCTGGTATTTACAACTGTACATCCCACCGTTGTGCTTAACAACAGCAGGTACTTAGTAGGTGCTCTGCAAATACCGGCTGAGTGAAAATACATACATACATACTGGGGAAGGCAGGTGGGGGGTGGTGGTTAAGGGCGCTGGATACCCACATGGATGGCCGCTGTTGGAGTCCCGGACCTAGTGGCTTGCTTTCTTATTTTCTCTCTCTCACTCTCTCTCTGTCCCCCTCTGGTCAAATTAAAATAAATAAGTAAATAAACAGAGTTAAATAAAATAATTCTTTAAAAAAATAAAATACACACATACATACAGAAGCAAAGCAATCAGTCTGAAAATCCCTTGGAACCTTCTATTTAAGTAATACTGTACCATCTACTTCCTTGAACCCACCCAGGGCCCTTGTGCAGGATTCATTTCCCAGCCTTAGGCCACAGGAATTGGAAGAGCCCTATACCGAGTCACAGGCATGCCTGTTTAGTTCTGCCAAGTGTGCACTTACTGACTACCATGGCAACGAAGACTGAAGGATGCATCAGGTGCATGGTCAGAAGCCCACAGCCTAGCTAGGGAGATAGATAGGGACAGATATTCAAAGAGGCGATTAAAGCACAGATGGTGAGTGCCAGGAGGGACAAGCACAAGGAAGAGGGAGCAAGGAGGAAGGGTACCTAAGACAGTGTGGGGGCTCAGGGAAGACTCCCGGAAGTGATCTCAAAGGACAAGTCAGAGGTAGCTGAGCGAGAAGGGGCACGAGGTTCTCCAGGTGGAAGAAGGGCTGGTGTGAGGCGCAGAGGTGTGAGTGCAGGGGACTGTAAGCAGTTAGGCATGGCTGGCCAGGCACAGGCTGTAGGAGCTGAAGCAGGGCTGGGAAGTACGTGTTAGCTGATGAGAAGTCCTGGAAAGGCTGGGAGTTGAGGGTGGCTGGAGTGGATCTGTGCTTAGAGAGGGTATGAAATAATGCCGGCAAGTTTAAGGCAGGGAGACCAGTGGAGAGACAGGCAGTGAGCCGGGACCTGGGCCCCAAGCCTAGGTCCCTGATTCCCAGCCCAGTGCTCTCCTGCTTCTCCAGTCTTGCCTCCTGGCACCAGATGAGCAGCTGGAGAATGGGCACTCTAGAAGGCAGAGCAAGAAAGACTGGTTCACTGGAGGGGCAGAAAGGCTCCCCAGAGCACAGGCTCTGGGCTGCTGGGAGGAACACAAAAAGGGGACTGAGGGGATGCCAGAGACTGGCGGGTGGAACCATAGGAGACACATGAAATTGCTACTTTTTGTAATTCAAGAATGAATGGCTGTTGGCAACTCAATGTGGTTCAGCCTACAAGGTGTCTGGAGCAACCTCAGCCTCTGAGCCACACTCACCCCTGGTGACAGACGCTGAGCAGGCCAGAGGGCCAGGCCTCAGAGAGCGCAGTACAGCCCCGGGTGTGCACTACACAGGGCCCCGAACTGCAGCTATTAGGAGAGAGAAGGCCTTTAAAGAACCACTCGGAGACTCTGAAACTCCATACAAAGTTACCACTCTCCTTCATAAGCGTTAGAGGAAAGACTTGAACTCCACTGAAAGGAAGTTCATGGTCTTCATTACAGAACTAGAAGACACAAGGCCGATCGTGGATGAGAAAGAGCCCGATAAAGTGAAAAGTGATGATGCTCATAAATGTGTGTTTGTGTGTGTGTGTGTGTGTGTGTGTGTGTGTGTGAGAGAGAGAGAGAGAGAGATGTTTTAAATTTTCCTCTCTTTGTGACAGGAAATCAAACTTTCCTTGTGTCTTTTTCTCCAAATTTATGAAAAAGCTCTGCTGGCTACTTGTCAGGAATGCTAGCTGTGACTTCCTTCATCGTGGCCCTGTTCGTGACCAGGGACAGATTAGCTTCTCTGCCTCTCTCCAGCCAGCTTTCTATCCTCTCGATTTTTCCATGAGTTAATTTGTGCAATAATGTCTTAGGGTCTTCGGTATTGTTACTGGTATTGTTGATGAGGTGCGAGGACAAATATGTGTTTCCATGCTTAGATCTATGAAGGGACTTCAAAAAGTTTATGGAAAATAAAATAAAAGTGAAAGTTTATTTTGGTGCCAAAATGTTGAGATCCATGCATAGTTTTTTTTTTTTTTAATAATAATACACATTTTCCATGAACTTTTGGAGACCCACCTTCTGCGTATACCCAAAAGAATAAAAAACTTACATTCATACAAAAACTTGTACATAAATGTTGATGGCAGCATTATTCTTAAAAGCCAAAATGAGGAAATAACCCACATGTCCATCTACTGTTGAATGAATTGATAAACTGTGATATATCAATTTATTATATTGCACGCCTTAAAATATATGTCAATTTTTTTAAGGTTTCGCCATAGGGTGCATGTGCTTGTCAGATAGAAACAGAAAGAAACAGTGAAGGGAAAGTGAGAAACCACTGCCCAAGAGGGACGGTCACATTGCAGTCCCTTCTCTTTCATTCTCCTCCTGGGATTCTGAATATGTGCACACATGTACCCAGAATGATTTTCAAGCTGCTGGGTCCAGGACTTAAATGGTGTTTGGCCATGTGAGAGTCCAGTGCCATAACCATAGCTACCAAGCCACCTGCTGGCCCCGCGTGTGTACATTTTTTTAAAATGTGGTATATCCTGGGACCAGCAGTTGGTGTAATGGCTCTGTCACTGGACTCCCATGTGGTCGACCGTGGTTCAAGTCCAGGACCCGGTGGCTTAAACTCATGCCAGGGGTGTGTGCATGCGTGGCCAAGATACCGAGAGGAGAATAGAGGAGAAGGGATTGTGGTGTGGCCATCCCCTCTGGGGGGTGATTTCTTGCATTCGGTCTCTCTGTCTCTCTCTGTTCTTCTGGTGAGTGCACACACTCTATAGCAAAAACTTCTTAAAACAAAAAGGAAAAATAATGTGGTGTATAATTTGATGGAATCTTTTTTTTTTTTTTAAAGAGAGATTATTGCTATAGGATGCATGTGCTTGCCGGAGAGACACAGAAAGACAGAAAGCAAGAAATCACCCTTCCCAAGGGGGAATGGCCATGCCACAATTCCTTCTCCGTTTTCCTCTCAGGATCTTGTGCATGCATGCACATGTGCCTGCTATGAGTTTAAAGCTGCCAGGTCTAGGACTCAAACAGCAGTCGACTACATCAAAGTCCAGAAATGTAACCATTACACCATCTGCTGGTCCCCCCTTACCATGGAATCTTATTTGGCCATGGAATGGAATGAAGTGCTGATATGTGTTGTAATGTGGCTCAGTCTTGAAAACATTATGCTATTAGTAAATGAAGGAAGCCAGCCACGGGAGGACATGCATGGTTATGATTCCGTCCATAATGAAACATCCAGACGAGGCAAATATACAGAGACAAAGAACAGATTTGTAGTTGTCTAGAACTAGGAAGAAAAGGGAAATTGGGAGGCCATAGCTAATGGATACTGGTTTCTTTTTGGAATACTTAAGATATTCTCATATGGGGGGTCAGCAGGCAGCATAGTGGTTAAGGCACTGGACTTCCACATGGCTCACCATGGTTTGAGTCCTGGACCCTGTGGCTTGAAGTTCACTCCGGACATAGATGGGTGCATGCCCAAAATGCTGAGAGGGAAATAGAGGAGAAGGGATTACAGCATGACCACCCCCCGGGGAGTGATTTCTCATTCTGTCTCTCTCTGTCTCTAGTGACCTCATGCACCTGATAGCAAAAAGGTCTCTCAAAAAAAATTCTAATATGGTGGTGGTTCTACAACCCTGTGAGTATACCAAAAGCCATCTATTGATAATTGACTTTAAACAGGCGAATTGTATGGTACATGAACTATTACACATCTCTATGAAGCTGTCACCAAAAAAGGACCAACAAGTTCATGGCCTCAGGAGGGAGTTCTATTCAAGAACAGGCTCTTGGTGTTTGGTGTAGCAAGAGGTATCCAGGAGGGTGGTAAGGCCTTAGCCCCAGAGACTAGCAGTGCTTCTGCTAGTCATCTCATTTGAGTGGGTGCTGGTGGTTCAATTGTCCTCTCTGGACCTCAGCACGAACTGCAAGCCTGCATCACCAGGACCAATAAGCATGTGGAATAGGTAACCTTTCAGGGCTTCTGTTCCCAACGCCAGCATTCTGAGTTCCATGGTCACAGCCAGCCCAGGGCCTTCAGGCAGGATGGGAAGAGTTCAGGAGTGGGGCTGTGGCCTCAGACTCCTGCCTCCTCTCCCCTGAGGCACATCCGGCCCACTTGCCTTTTATTGCAATTTAATTAAGTTGTTCAATCAGATTGGTACGAGGAATCTGTAGGCTGTAACAGCCAGGGCAGGAGCAGAAGCCTTGTAGCGTAACTAAACCAACAAAGTTTGCCTCCTGAGCAGTTCCAGGAGCACAGAGCCTACTGAAGGGCGTCTCTGGCAGAGAGAGAGGTGAGGGATCCCCTGCTCGGTTGATACAATAGAGAAGTTATGCTCTGGGCCTGAGGGCTGCCCTCTTGGCTGGCGATTGCCTGGACCATTGGCCACACTGGCATTTTCAAATGGGCCTGGCCTGGCCTGTGTTCCAGCTCTGCCTCCTCTCCCAGAGTTGCCTCCTCCCACCTAACCCTATGCTCTGTCTTTACTTGTCTTGGTTGGAAGTATACCCATCAGGATTGAAGAAGACAATTTCCTTGGAGCATGAAGACGTTCAACGTGCTTCAAATAGTCTAGAGCACAGGAAAAAAGACACCAAGATAAGTTAGGAAGGGGTGCTGCCTCATGGCAGTGGGAAAAAAAGACACATGGGCACTGAAGCACAATGAACGATTAGACTTGCTATGTTAGAGGGCAGCAGGAAAATGGAGAGCCTGTTGTGGTCTAGCCCAGAGGGGAAGTGGAGGGTCCAGAGAAATCAACCAAGGGTTTTCTCTGTAGGGAACTTGCCACCCAGCGAGAAGAACAGAGATACAAACAAAGGAGGTGCTTTGGGAAACAAGTAGAGGGAGAAAAGGCAAAACTAAGTTACCCCGGAAGAGAGGACGTCAGCCAAGAAGATGATTTTGCATTCAACAGGAAGGTCAGGGGAAGGAAGGGAACAGCACATGCGAAGGTATTCCGGGAAACCGGAAACACTGAGAGGAAAGAACCAGAACGTGGAATTACTGCGGAGGGGCACGCATGATCCTAGAAAGTCCTCCTTCCTGCCATTCAGCAGAGATGATCTCAGCTAGTCCTGCGCACATCATGGGTGCTGGCTGAAGTGACTAACACTTGGGGTCCACGTGGGAGGTCTGCACAACTGGAAGTGCTCATCTCTCAGGGACATAACAATAGTATGCACTGGCTGTGAACTTAAAAAAATGCCTCGAGTCCCTCTGTGTACATTAGTGTCTGAGGCAGAAAGGAATAATAGTCCTGCCCTCTGGCTGCTTACCGCCAACAAAACCTAAGTAGTATCAAGTGAAAGTGCATTTAAGCGAGTAATGCTGCAACAAATATGGCGTGCAACTATCTCTTTGAGATATTGTTTTTATTTCCTTTGGATATATACCCAGAAGTGGGATTGCTGGGTCATACAGTAGCTCTATTTTTAACCTTTTGCAGGACCTTCACAGTGTTTTCCATGGCAATACCAATTACATTCTCACCAGCAGTGTACAGGATTGACCCAAATACTAGCTTTCGGCTATAAAACGAATAGTTCTCAGTATCTACTGTACTGCATGGGTGACAATGGGTGTGTTAATTTAATTGTAAAAATCATTACGCAATGTATACACACATTAAATCATTATGCGTTATGCCTTGAATATATACAATCTGTATCAATCAATGATTTTTCTGTTTAAACTTGCCAATAGGTATATAAACTCACCATGGAGACAGAGAGATAAGAGAATGAGAGTGGGGGGAAGTAAGCACACCTCCATCATGGGATGTGGCCATACTGCAGTCTCTTCTCCTCCATTTCTCCACCCTGGTGGGATTTTGGACACTCATACACACATACCTAGCATATTTTTCAACTCTCCAGGACCAGGATTCAAATGATGACAGTCAGCCATGTGGGATCTGGCTCTCTTAACCACTAAGCCACGGAGCTGGCCCATCAATGATATGTTTTGAAAGAGTAAAGGAAAAAAAGTTTACAGATGGCCAAAAAAATAAATAAATAAATAAAAAGCTGAGGGATATAGTATTGTAAAAGTCCACGGGTTGTCAGTGAGAGCAGAAGGGTCAGCGCCATCTTCTGGAGAAGGCAGGATGTGGATTAGGCTACAAAGGGAAAGTAAGATTTAAACTGGTGGGAAGAGCCTTGCTTGTACCCTAGGGAAGGGAAGGGATGAAAGTGAAAAGGAAGGAAAAGAGAAGGAGGAAAAGGAGCTGTGGGTTATCTAGGCCTGTTCTGCCCCAGACCCTTTAACTAAAGATTCTCAGCAACATTGTGAGGCAGATTATTTTTTGAGAGGTTTTTGCTATAGGGCGTGTGTGCTTGCCAGAAAGACAGAGACAGAGAGATAGAAAGCGAGAAATTACTCCCTGGGAGGATGGCCACACTGCAATCCCTTCTCCTCCATTCTCCTCTTGGGATCTTGCATACACGTGCATGAGCCTGGTGTGAGTTTAAGCCACCGGGTCTGGGACTCAAACCATGGTTGGCTACATGGGAGTTCAACGACATAGCCATTACGCCAACTGCTGGTCCTGTGAGACAGATTGTATTACTTCCATTTTAAAAATGAGAAAACTGAGTTTCAGAGGGGAACCATGACATGTTAAAGTCACACAGCTGATAGGCAGGGCTGTCTAGTCTTTTCTCCAAAAGACTTGCTCCCTTTAAGACATGAACAGGAAAGCAACTTGGATCTCACCTATCAGCAACCAGACAGGCTGTGGCTTGTGAGCACTGTCCACGCAATCGCCGGGGACACATTTATATCATGGGTGGCCGTTCCTGGGCCATATCTCCCAACCAATTAGGACAGTGGGATTGCCATGTAGGAGACTTTTACCTTTTGCTTCAGCCCAATCTGTGGAGCCCATAGAGGCTCCACTCCTCTATGTAGGATTCAACAAAAGTATGGAAAGGGGAAAAAAAAAAAAAAGAAATGTGATGCTTGAAACAAAATACCCCATCGAGCTGACCACTAAATAGCACTTAGACCCCAAGTATACACACAGCTGCTTTATGTAATGAAGGCTGCGGACCATGTTCCTGGATATAAAATAACAAACCACATATAAAGTTTTACATTGCTGTGTAATTAGCACAGATCTGTGAGTGTGCCAGCCAGCCAGGGCGAGGGAGTAGGGAGGCTGGGACTTCGAGAACAGTGAGCCTCGGAGGAAAGAACACACACTGCAGCACCCAGGAGATAGGAGGATCGATCCCTTCTCCACCACTTTGTAGCCATTGACCTTGGGCAAGTTATTTATCTGTCAAAGAGGGTAATAGGTCTTGTGTGATAGTGGTGGTTTCGCCCTCTTGTCTGGCCCCAGGGACACTTGAAGAGGTCCCTGGATTGTCATATCTGGAGAGGTGCTGCTGGCATCTGGGGGTGGAGGCTGTGCACTGCCCAATATCTTACCGTGCAAAGTGTGGTGCTCCCATACCCCACCCCAAGCACATGAAGCAGAATTATCCCACCCCAAATGCCAGTCCTGCCAACTGAGAAATCCTGCCTTCTAGGGCTGCTATGGGATGATGCAGTCATCACTAATTTTATTGAGCATTTACTATCTGCTAGGACTGTTGTATCACATCATTGAAATGGGCTAACTCTTACCCGTGCATAGCGAATCTCTGAGGCAAGTGCTACCATAAACCTCATTCTGTTGATGACAACACCGAAGTCCATGGACAAAGCGTGCCCAAAGGCACATTCCCACTAAGTAGGGAAGCTGGGATTTGAACCAAGCCAGTGTGACTGCAGAGCCTGCCAGCTTAATGAGTAGTCATGGGGACCTCTGTGAAGAGAGAGAATCCGTTCCTTCATTAATGCAACACATGAGCCACCAGTGCTTCATGCTGAAGCATTGACCTACGAGGTAGGTAGAGTTCCTGCTCACACATGTCATCTAGTCAATGACAAAGAAGAGACACGTAAATCTCTTGAAAGGAGATAGTCTACATGATAGAGAATATCGGGGGAGTGGTGAGAAGGAGCATTTCCAGCAGAGGGCGTAGTCTGGGCAAAGGTTCCAGGGTAGGGAGCCATCTTGGTCTCCTCAGGACACAGAGAGAAGCCCAGTGAAGCTGGGCCTTCACTGAAGGAGGCAATTCTAAGAGAGAACATTAGAGAGATAGGAGGAGCCAAGCGAAGTAAGACTTTGTAAGTCAAGGTAAGGGGTTTGAATTCCAGCTTTACATAGAAGCTACAGGGGGCGGGGGTTAAAGAAGAGTTACGACATCGATTTCTGTTCTTGAAAGATCATTCACTTTTTGGCATGGAGGATGGTGAGCCTTTGAGGAGTTTGGGAAGCCCAGTGAGGATATTAAGACAGTGGGCAAAGGGGATGATGGTGTCCTGGCTCATAGTGGAACTGGAGGAGAGTGAGCAGATTTTGTTCGTGGGAGATAGAGCCAGTGTGACTGTTGTGACCGATACGATGTGGAGGTGAGGGGAAGAGAGGAAATGAGGGTGATGCTGAGGTTTTTGTCTTGTGCGTCTCACTCCATTAACCGAGATGGGGAAGGCTGAGAAGAAGCAGAGTTTGAGGGAGTGGAGGAAAAGAGGTACGGAAAGTCCAGTTCGAGGTCACATGAGGTGTGAGCTGCCCGTGGGATCAGAGGAGGGAGGTGGTGAGAGAGCAGGTTGTGGATGAGGCGCCGAGAAGCAGTCAGGGCTGGGAGAATAAATGTAGGGTCCTTTGCACAGAAACGATCTCTGAAGCCGAGGGTCTATTAGACAGAAGGAGAGAGGGGGTTAGAAAGAAAGAACTGGAGAAGGCCTAGGCTAAGCCCAGGGAAGTCATTTGAAAGAGAAGCAGAAGTAGAAGAAAAACCCGGAGAGAGAGCTATCAAGACATCCCACAGAGCAGGGAAGTGACTGACCACTGGGAGACTGACGCCACATTTCGGTGAACTGTTAGGCGCTGGAACTCAGGTGAACTAGGTTGAAGATAAAGAAAGAGGTGAGGAAGCAGAGACAGCCACTCCAGGCAATTCTTTCTAGAAGTTTCGTGGTAGTGGGTAAAGAAATAGAGTGGTGTAAGAACACAAGTTCAAATGGAAAGACTTTTATGTATTTACTTATTTTTTGCTGTAGGGTACGTGCACTCACTGGAGAGAGACAGAGAGAGATAGAGAGATCAAGTGAGAAATCACCCTCCCACGCCAGAGGGAATGGCTACACCACAATCCCTACTCTGTTCTCCTCTTGGGATTTTGGGCATGCATGCACACATGCCTAGTGTGATTTTCAAGCTCCTGGGCCTAGAACTCAGACCACAGAATCAGCTAGGTAGGATCCAGCCACCTTAATTTCCATGCCACCAGCTGGTCCCCCTAGAAAGACTTTTGAAGCCATGGGTCATATAGCATGTTTGTGGGCTGATGTGAGAGATCTAGCAGAAAGGGAAGAACTTCTGATTCCAGAGAGAGGGGTTCACTGGAGAAGCCCTTGAAAAATCCCAGAAAAAGCAAGAGGTTTGAGATCCAAAGAGACTGGAAGGGCTAATCTTTGCTAGGAGATTTCATCAGTTATCATAGTTATTCACAAGCAGGTGGATGACATCGGGAATCAGGTGGGTGGATAAAGCTGTTCTGGAATTATTACTTCCTTTATTCTCATAGAAAAGATCAGAGCCCTAACCTGGGCCACTGGTCAACCCCTTGTTCTGATCTTTGATCCAAATGGAGCCTTCATTTTAGCCCCAGACTGAGCTCTACCCCACAGACTGAATGTCTAATTCTGTCCAACCTCCTTGGTTTACTGTTAAGAGAGACTCTAGAGAGTACGGAGGGCTCAGTGTAACCCTCCTCTACAGCCTAAAAGAACACTGGAAACAAAGGAGATTTGGCAGCACCTCTATCACAGATGAGGGCCACCTCCAAGATAGGAAGTAGAAAAGGAGTTCTCAGGACAGGTCAGGGGTTTGGTAAGAGTAAATCCACTTGTGGAGAGTGTCATGAAGGAGAGGGCCAAGAACAGGAGGCTATTGACTGACCCAAAAGTTGGGATTCGTTAGAATGAAAATCTCAGGCCGAGGCACAAATGGAGAAATCGCTGAGGCTGGCCATATGGACCTGAAAGCAGAGCTGAATGAAGTGTAGGGGGGTTGAGCAGAGTTACCGGTGGTTCAGCTAAACCTAGGAATGCTCCATGCTCTTCTATTTTTCCCTTTTTTATAGATCCTTCCAGGGCCAGTGTGGTCTGCACAGATTTATACAATTATGTGGTGATCGAGAGTTTATAGCTGTAAAATATATTGCTGTATAGGAAAAGGCTTCACGACTTCCTAGCTCAGTCCTGCCAGACCTCTTTTTCCTCATCTGTGAAGTGACAATGATTGTAATGTATAGCACACGGGATTGTTGTAGGGATAAAAGAAGACAATGGGTGTGCAAGCACTGTGTGTAATGTGAAGGGCTATGAAGGTTGCTTTTGTGTGCATTCTTCATGATACTAAGAAAAGTAGGCCTCAAAAATGTCTCCTGTCCTAGGATAAATACTTGTTTGGTCTTTCCAAAGCTATGAATGTGCACGCATCATCTGCAACGTGGATGCCCCTGGAGGAAGTCAGGAAACGTCCACATCTTGATGGCACCTAGGCCACTCAGTGAACATCTGGGTAGGCTGCACCTCGCACAAGGACGTTCTGCTAAGGAGGCAAGCAGGCAATGGAATTCAGTCCACACTCCCCGTGCCAAGCTGTGTGCCCTAGCAGGGAGCTACATCTGCGTGTGATTCCAACAGGTACCACCTAGGCTAGTAGGGGTCTGGTGGCACCCCACTGGCATGCTTCCTAAAATATTTAGCTCTACTTGGCTTTTGTTTACCAAATCTAGTAATGGGGAATGAAGTGACTTTCTGTGTTCAGTGACTGGTATTCTGTGGTGGTTTTCTGAGATCTCTAGCCTTGTTGGTTTCTCCTCTACTTGAATGACTTACTTTCCTCCCTTCAAACTCATTCTACCCAAATTTACCTCCAGTTTGCTGAATTCGGAATTTGTGCTGAGTCTCTACTTCTTCCATTTTATGTTTGAATCTTATTGCATAGTTGTCCAGACACTGTGATATTTGGTGACACAAAGCTCACTACCACCAGAGGTAGTAAATTCCATGTTTAAGCAGCTCTTATCATTTAGGAATTTCTATATATTGAGCCCACACTTGCCTATCAGTAGCTGATGTATACTAGTCCTGGTTTTCCACCGTTAGGTCCACATGGGGCAAATTTCTATTTTTTTTTAACTTGCCAGAGGGCACATTCACTCACCGGGGCATAGGTATACACGTGTACAAGAGAAAGAGACAGAGACAGAGAGAAAAGAGAGAGAGAGAAAACACGTGCAAGAAAGCACCCCTCATGGAGAATGTTCACACCACAATTCCTTCTTCTCCCTTTCTTCCTCCTCTTGGGGTCTTAGGCATGCAGGCACAGTGCCCAGCATTATTTTTAAGTTGCCAGATCTGAGACTTCAATTCACAGTTGGCCACGTGGGCTCCAGCCGCCTCAACCTCTACGGCACTAGCTGTCTTTCTCTATTTTCCTCATGACAGCTATTCATAAGTTTTGGCACAAGGACCAAGTTATTCTGTGTCTCTTTGCTCTTTTTCCATTCCTTACTTTTTTTTTCATTCTTCTGGTTGCTCTTTTTTTTTTTTATTGAGAAATTTTTGCTATAGGGCATATGTGCTCACCAGAGAGAGAGAGAGAGAGACAGAGAGAGAGACAGAGAGACATAAAGTGAGGGAAATAGCATGCTGCAACCCCTCTCCTTCACTCTCCTCTCAGGATTTTGGGCATGCACACATACATGCCTGGTGTGAAATTCAATCCACCGAGTCTGGGACTCGAACTGTGGTTGACCATGTAGGAGTCCAGCACCTCAACCACTACACTGTCTGCTGGTGCCCTAGTCATCCTTTTAAAAATTCCTTGTACCTAGAAATGACACTGACACTTTACAGTTTTTATAACCATTGATTTCTTAACTCATTCATATAATAGCTATGTGCCCAGAGATCTGAGGCTGAGATGTAAAGTCATTTGTAACAGAGTCTTAGAGCTTCTAAGCTTTTCTCTGATTCTAGATGCATGTCAGATTACTCCACCACAGCTGCCTTCATGCAAAAGCAGTGGCCTTGGAATCCAGGCCACCTCTAAAGAAGCCAAAGCTTTTGCTGACTACCCACGTTTTGCTGCATTTTGCTTTTGCCTCTGAGCTTTTTCTTAATCTGTTCAGAGTGCTTGGTATTCCCAGCTCTTTTTTCTCTTCTCAGATCAGTGGTTCACAGTTTAATTTATTCAATGTTAACCGTTTCCTCATAGGTCCAGACCCCATTCCTCAAGATTCTCCAGTAATACTGCAGCCTGAATAATCGCCACTTCCAGCTTCCACATAAAAAAATCAGCTCAGGACTAAGAGGATTGTCATAAAGGAGGTGGTCACCAAAAAGTTCATAGAGAATACATACTAGGAAAAATATATATACATGATTCCTGGGCCTAGAACTCAGACCACAGAATCAGCTAGGTAGGATCCAGCCACCTTAATTTCCATGCCACCAGCTGGTCCCCCTAGAAAGACTTTTGAAGCCATGGGTCATATAGCACGTTTGTGGGCTGATGTGAGAGATCTAGCAGAAAGGGAAGAACTTCTGATTCCAGAGAGAGGGGTTCACTGGAGAAGCCCTTGAAAAATCCCAGAAAAGGCAAGAGGTTTGAGATCCAAAGAGACTGGAAGGGCTAATCTTTGCTAGGAGATTTCATCAGTTATCATAGTTATTCACAAGCAGGTGGATGACATCGGGAATCAGCTGTTCTGGAATTATTACTTCCTTTATTCTCATAGAAAAAATCAGAGCCCTAACCTGGGCCACTGGTCAACCCCTTGTTCTGATCTTTGATCCAAATGGAGCCTTCATTTTAGCCCCAGACTGAGCTCTACCCCACAGACTGAATGTCTAATTCTGTCCAACCTCCTTGGTTTACTGTTAAGAGAGACTCTAGAGAGTACGGAGGGCTCAGTGTAACCCTCCTCTACAGCCTAAAAGAACACTGGAAACAAAGGAGATTTGGCAGCACCTCTATCACAGATGAGGGCCACCTCCAAGATAGGAAGTAGAAAAGGAGTTCTCAGGACAGGTCAGGGGTTTGGTAAGAGTAAATCCACTTGTGGAGAGTGTCATGAAGGAGAGGGCCAAGAACAGGAGGCTATTGACTGACCCAAAAGTTGGGATTCGTTAGAATGAAAATCTCAGGCCGAGGCACAAATGGAGAAATCGCTGAGGCTGGCCATATGGACCTGAAAGCAGAGCTGAATGAAGTGTAGGGGGGTTGAGCAGAGTTACCGGTGGTTCAGCTAAACCTAGGAATGCTCCATGCTCTTCTATTTTTCCCTTTTTTATAGATCCTTCCAGGGCCAGTGTGGTCTGCACAGATTTATACAATTATGTGGTGATCGAGAGTTTATAGCTGTAAAATATATTGCTGTATAGGAAAAGGCTTCACGACTTCCTAGCTCAGTCCTGCCAGACCTCTTTTTCCTCATCTGTGAAGTGACAATGATTGTAATGTATAGCACACGGGATTGTTGTAGGGATAAAAGAAGACAATGGGTGTGCAAGCACTGTGTGTAATGTGAAGGGCTATGAAGGTTGCTTTTGTGTGCATTCTTCATGATACTAAGAAAAGTAGGCCTCAAAAATGTCTCCTGTCCTAGGATAAATACTTGTTTGGTCTTTCCAAAGCTATGAATGTGCACGCATCATCTGCAACGTGGATGCCCCTGGAGGAAGTCAGGAAACGTCCACATCTTGATGGCACCTAGGCCACTCAGTGAACATCTGGGTAGGCTGCACCTCGCACAAGGACGTTCTGCTAAGGAGGCAAGCAGGCAATGGAATTCAGTCCACACTCCCCGTGCCAAGCTGTGTGCCCTAGCAGGGAGCTACATCTGCGTGTGATTCCAACAGGTACCACCTAGGCTAGTAGGGGTCTGGTGGCACCCCACTGGCATGCTTCCTAAAATATTTAGCTCTACTTGGCTTTTGTTTACCAAATCTAGTAATGGGGAATGAAGTGACTTTCTGTGTTCAGTGACTGGTATTCTGTGGTGGTTTTCTGAGATCTCTAGCCTTGTTGGTTTCTCCTCTACTTGAATGACTTACTTTCCTCCCTTCAAACTCATTCTACCCAAATTTACCTCCAGTTTGCTGAATTCGGAATTTGTGCTGAGTCTCTACTTCTTCCATTTTATGTTTGAATCTTATTGCATAGTTGTCCAGACACTGTGATATTTGGTGACACAAAGCTCACTACCACCAGAGGTAGTAAATTCCATGTTTAAGCAGCTCTTATCATTTAGGAATTTCTATATATTGAGCCCACACTTGCCTATCAGTAGCTGATGTATACTAGTCCTGGTTTTCCACCGTTAGGTCCACATGGGGCAAATTTCTATTTTTTTTTAACTTGCCAGAGGGCACATTCACTCACCGGGGCATAGGTATACACGTGTACAAGAGAAAGAGACAGAGACAGAGAGAAAAGAGAGAGAGAGAAAACACGTGCAAGAAAGCACCCCTCATGGAGAATGTTCACACCACAATTCCTTCTTCTCCCTTTCTTCCTCCTCTTGGGGTCTTAGGCATGCAGGCACAGTGCCCAGCATTATTTTTAAGTTGCCAGATCTGAGACTTCAATTCACAGTTGGCCACGTGGGCTCCAGCCGCCTCAACCTCTACGGCACTAGCTGTCTTTCTCTATTTTCCTCATGACAGCTATTCATAAGTTTTGGCACAAGGACCAAGTTATTCTGTGTCTCTTTGCTCTTTTTCCATTCCTTACTTTTTTTTTTTCATTCTTCTGGTCGCTCTTTTTTTTTTTTTTATTGAGAAATTTTTGCTATAGGGCATATGTGCTCACCAGAGAGAGAGAGAGAGAGACAGAGAGAGAGACAGAGAGACATAAAGTGAGGGAAATAGCATGCTGCAACCCCTCTCCTTCACTCTCCTCTCAGGATTTTGGGCATGCACACATACATGCCTGGTGTGAAATTCAATCCACCGAGTCTGGGACTCGAACTGTGGTTGACCATGTAGGAGTCCAGCACCTCAACCACTACACTGTCTGCTGGTGCCCTAGTCATCCTTTTAAAAATTCCTTGTACCTAGAAATGACACTGACACTTTACAGTTTTTATAACCATTGATTTCTTAACTCATTCATATAATAGCTATGTGCCCAGAGATCTGAGGCTGAGATGTAAAGTCATTTGTAACAGAGTCTTAGAGCTTCTAAGCTTTTCTCTGATTCTAGATGCATGTCAGATTACTCCACCACAGCTGCCTTCATGCAAAAGCAGTGGCCTTGGAATCCAGGCCACCTCTAAAGAAGCCAAAGCTTTTGCTGACTACCCACGTTTTGCTGCATTTTGCTTTTGCCTCTGAGCTTTTTCTTAATCTGTTCAGAGTGCTTGGTATTCCCAGCTCTTTTTTCTCTTCTCAGATCAGTGGTTCACAGTTTAATTTATTCAATGTTAACCGTTTCCTCATAGGTCCAGACCCCATTCCTCAAGATTCTCCAGTAATACTGCAGCCTGAATAATCGCCACTTCCAGCTTCCACATAAAAAAATCAGCTCAGGACTAAGAGGATTGTCATAAAGGAGGTGGTCACCAAAAAGTTCATAGAGAATACATACTAGGAAAAATATATATACATGATTTTTTTTTTTTGAGAGAGAGATTTTTGCTATAGGGCATGTGCACTCGCCAGAGAGACAGAGAGACAGAAAGCAAGAAATCACTCCCCCATGGGGATAGTCACACAGCAATCCCTTCTTCTCCATTTTCCTCTGGGGATTTTGGGCATGCATACACACCTGCCCAGCGTGAGTTTCAAGCTGCTGGGTCCAGGACTTGAACCGTGATCAACTACAGCAACATAACCATTACACCATGTGCTGGTCCCTATACATAAATTTCAAAAATCTTTAACACCAAAATAAACTTGTCATTGAATTCTATCTTGAACTATTTAATTAATTTATTTATTTATTGCTATAGAGTGCATGAACTTACCACAGAGAGAGGGAAGGTGAGAAGTCATCCCCCCTCCCCTCCCCCCCCAGAAGATGGCCATGCCACAATCTCTTCTTTATTCTCTCAGAATTTTGGTCAAACATGCCACATGCCCTGGAACATTTCTTCAAACTGCTGGTCTGATACTTGAAGGGTGGAATTAGCTATGTGGTATCCAGTGCCTTAACCACAATGCCACCTGCTGGTCCTTTAATGAACGTTTTGGAGTCCTGTCATACACGGGGGAAGAGTGTGGTTAGACTTCACGAGGGTGAAGACCACATCCAGGCCTTTCATTGAGCATCATGTGTAACCCATGTGCATAGCAGCTGCTCCAACTAGCTGCTCTGACGAGTTGGTAGTACACTGGCACACTTAGGTGTGCGGCATTTAACAATGTCCCAGAGTTCAGCTGCTCACCTCCTCAAGGCCATTAGTCTTGCCAGTTTTTGTAATTACTACAGCCCTAGTGAATGTGAAGTGGTATCTCATTATGGGTTTCATTTGCGTTTCCCTAATGACTAATGATGTTGAACATCTTTTCATGTACTTAGTCGCCATTGTTGTGTATTTTCATTAGTAAAGGCTTTGTTCCAATCTTTTGCTTATTTATATCAAGTTTCTGGCTTTTTACTATTGGGCTGTGATGGTTCTTTATATGTTCTATTCTTTCTTAAATATAGTTTTATAAATAATTTTCTGCTGGTCTAAGTCCTATATTTTCATTTTTTCCCATTATTTTTTGAAGAGCAAATGTTTTGATTTTGAAGGAATCTAATTTATCCCTCGTTTTTCTTTTATCATTTGTATTTTGTGTTCCTTTAGGAAATCATGAAGAGTTTCTCTTTGTTTTAGCTAGAGGTTTTATGGTTTTAGATTTTCCATTGAAGTCAGCGATTCATTTTTAGTTATGAAATAAGGGTCAAGGACAGCAGGCAGGACTCCTCCTCTCTCTCTCCATTCTCTCCCACCTCCTCTTCCTCTCCTTTTCCCTCAGACCTCTCCCTCATCTTTTCTCCTTTTCCTTCTCTTACTCTTCCTTCTTTTTTGCAAATGGTTCCCCATTGTCCCAGTACCATCTATTGAAAAATTACTTTTTGTATAGAATTGTCTTGGCACCTTTATCAAAAATCATTTGGGGCATGGGACCAGCAGATGGTATAATGGCTATGTTGCTGGACTCCCATGTCAACCATGGTTTGAGTCCTGGACCCGGTGGCTTAAACTCACACCGGGCACATGTGTGTGCATGCCTGCCCAGGATCCCGAGAGGAGAATGGGGGAGAAGGGACTTCAGCATGGCCATCCACCATGGTGGGTGATGTCTCTCTGTCTCTCTCTGTCTTTCTGGTGAGCACACACGCCCTATAGCAAAAACCTCTCATGAAAAAAAATAATAATTTGGAGGACTGCAGGTGGCATGGATATTAAGGTGGCTGGATCCCACATGTTTCAATTCCTGGACCTGGGAACTTGAAAAATATGTTGGGTGCATATACATGGGTGCCCCCAAATCTGTGAGAATGGAGGAGAAGGGATTGTGGTGTGGCCATCTCCCCTGGGGGGTGATTTTTCACTTTCTCTCTCTCTCTCTCTGGAGAGCACACATGCCCTATAGCAAAAACTTTGGCAAAACTTAAAAAAATCAGTTTGTTATGTATGTGTGGGCCTAGATTTGGACTCTAATGACACACATATCTACAGTCACACCACCGTACTGTCCTTGTTACTATAGCCTTATACTTAGTCGAGAAACCTGGTAGTGTAAGTCTTCTAATTTTGTTCTTCGTTTTCGAGTTTCTTTGGCTATCAAGACATTTACATTTTTTATACAAATTTTTAGAATTGACTTGTCAATGTCTGTAAAAATGCCTGCTGGAATTTTGATTGACATGACAATGAATCTGTAGATCAATCAGGGAGAATTTATAACTTAATATTGAATCTTATATTCCCTAAGCTTGGTTTATTTCTCCTAAGATTTTCTTTAACTTCTCTCAGCAATATTTTTAGGTATTAAGTGGACAAACTTGCACAGCTTTCATAAAATATTCTGGAAGTATTTCATAATTTTTAATAGTCTTAGAGATGGCATTTAAACATTTTACCTGTCTGGGACCAGCAGATGGCTGGTAATGGTTACATTGCTGGACTCACACAAAGTCAACCACAGTTTGAGTCCCAGACCTGGAGGCTTCAAACTCATGCTGGACGCATGTGTATGCATGCCCAAAATCCTGAGAGGAGATTGGAAGAGAATTTCAGCGTGGCTATCCCCTCTGGGTGGGGTGATTTCTTACTTTCTGTCTCTCCGGCGAGTGCATGTGCCTTATAGCAAAAATCTCTCTAAAAAAATTTTTTTTACCTCTCTACTCTCTGAGCGGTGATCTTCCAGATTGCTTCACACCTCAACTCCACAATGTTGCAATAAACCTCCTTGTAATATTCTCTTACGAACCTCAATTGGCTTTCGGGGATATGCATACCAGGGACTCAAGAGCTGAATTAAAGACCATGCGTACACTTCATTTGACCAGTGACCAGGAACGTTCCTCGGATCTTTCTTCCAGACCATGACTGCACCACTCCATCCCCTGCCAGTCTGAGAGTTTCCGCACCCTGCCAGTATCCAGCTTTCTACTTTTTAATTACATAAGGTGATCTCTCATTGTGGGTTAACTTGCATTTATTTCTTTGATTACTAATAAAAATTTTTAGTAATAAATAGCAGCTCTATGCTTTTTCTCCTTTTGGGTTTTCTCTTCTGAAATTGCCTATGTATGCATACCACTTACTTTTGTCATGAGTTCTCTTTTTCCGGTTGATTTGTTGAAGTTCTTTCTAGAATTCTAGCATTTTTTAAATGTTAGACTCTTGTCTATTTTAGACACTGTAAATATCTTCTATTTCTTATTTATTTATTTATTTTTCATATTGTCCTTCATTGAAGAGGAATTTTTTTAAAAAATTTTAAATAATGCAATCAGGGCCATCTGTGTTGGCCCAGGTGGTGGCAGGCTGCCATACAGTGCTAGAAGCCACATGGCAGACTGTGGGTTCCAATCCTGGGCTGACTTGAAGCATACCTAGTAAGCAGGTGTAAGTGTGTGCCCAAGATCCTGACCAGCTGAGGCTGGGGAGAGGAGGTCTAAGTGTGATCAGATACTGACCAAGGGGCCTGGCTCTCTCTCTTATACTCTCTCATGAAAGAAAGAAAGCAAACTCTTTCTTTTTTTAAAAAAAAAATGAGTGGAATGGAATGGAATTTGTCTTTTCTTCCTTATTTTTTGTGCTTTTCATGTTTTGTGTGAGAAAGTCTTCCCCATTTCTAAGTCATAGATACATTTCTACATAGTCTATAACTTTGTATTTTCTTAATGACTTTATTATTCTTCCACTAACTATATATATTTTTGTCTTTCACATTTGTTCTTTTAATCTACATAATACCACCTTTGTACATGGTGTTAAGTCAGGGATCCAGGGTGCTGGATGGTGCGGAGGTAAAAAGCAGCATTGCACGAGGTCAACCCTGGAAGGGTTTCGGGCTTGCATCCAGAGACCTCCCTGAGTAAGCTGAGCATGCACTTGCCCATGACCTGGGGCTATCTGAGGCCCCGGGGTGGATTACAACATCCAGATCTTGTTTGGATGCTCTCTCTTTATCTCATGAAAGAAAGAAAGAAACTTTTTTTCAAAAAAAATTAATCAATTTTATTTTTTTTCTAGTTTTTTTTTTCCTCTTTTACACACAATGAGCTAGTTTTCCCAACATAACCTACTTAAGAGTCTCCTATAGTGGGTTGCTTTGCCATGTTACTTCTATTGAATGCAAGCCTAAGTGGAATAACCAAGGACAGCTTGTTAAGGCACTACCAGGTTAAAGAAATCAATAAGGGTAGTTGGGGCACTAAGTACTAGCAGTGGTCTCAACCCACTAGGCTGAGGGCAAGAGAGGGGGAAGTGACTGTCAAAACCCAGAGACTGCTGTAGCTCTTGTTCTGGTCTTTGGAACAGGAACACAGCCTGGGTCTACCTGCAGCTTGCAGAGAGAGAGCTCTGCATAATTACCCTCTACCTCCAGCCTCCCCCCAGGGACTCCCAACAGGGAATCACAGTGCAATCCAGTGGGATTAATGCAATGCCAGAGGTCAGCCTCTCAGAGTGGGGAGGGAAGGGTGGAGACACAAACCAGAGGGGCAAACAGAAATTTAGTGTACCATACGTGGGTGTGTGAGGGTATGTTCTGTAGTGGTGGCACCTCTCTACTGCTGTGTCAATATTAAGTGTTCATTGCCACAACTTTGTAGTATAGCAATACCAGGAAGAGTAACTTCTTCCCTCTTCTTTTATATTTTTTAAAGCTTTTAGGAAGGGAGGGAGTAAGGAAGAGAATGAGAGAGAGAAAGGGGCTTTGAGGGGTGGGTGAAGGGAAAGAAGGGAGAGAAGGAAAAAAGAGACAAAGGAATGGGCGGAGTGGAGGAGCCCTGAAAGACCGTCTAGTCCAGCCCTTCATTCTAAAGATGAACAGTCCAAATACATAGTCCCAGATCTGGAACTAGAAATTCTGTCTCCTGATATTTGGTTTTTAGGTTAATTGCATTTGTATTTTTCCACGTACATTATAGAAAAAGCATACTGAGTTCTCAAAAAATCAACTAGAATTTTTAAAAATGTATATTTTTCTATGAACAACAGAGACAGAGACAGAAAGAGGAAAAGACGGCACACCCAACAGGGTTGCAATGCCATGATACACCCTGGCCCTCAGCCAACCCTGGTTTGTGGGCATGCATGTGCTCAGTATGCTTGGGGAGGTCTCTGGACTTGAACTAGGAATCTTCCCAAATGGGATTGATTGCCTCACAAAGCATCACATTTTACTGCTGTGCACCATATGGCCTTTCTTCTTGAATCTTGATTGACCTTGTGTTAAATGTATATATTGATTTTGGAGAAAGGACACGCTTTTAATATTAAATCAGCCCATTTATAAGAAGAAATGTCTGTCTACTTATTTACATCGTCTTCTGGGTCCCATATTAGTATTATCAATTACTTGTATTGAATGCAAGCCTGAGTGGAATAACCGAGGCCAGCTTGATAAGGCACTTCCAGGTTAAAGAAACAAATAAGGGTAGTTGGGGCACGAAGTAGTAGCAGTGGGGAAGCTCTTATGCTTCCCTTATCCTTATCCTTATAGATAGGGGTCTATGGTAGTCTTAGCGGAATTAATTTCTAGATAGCCTCTAGTTGTGACCATACAAATGGTACAGATATTTAGTGATGCTATCTGTATATGGGTGGGCTCTGGGTTGGGTGCTATGGATTCAGTAGGAATGTGACATGATCTCTGGTCTCACAGAGCTGACTACAAAGACGACATCACACATGTAAACAGACAAATATACGACCATACATGAGCGCTCTGCGGCAAAGGCCCAGCTCTCCACCCTGGCCCTCTGCCCTCCCTATGTCTTTTCTCAGTGCTCTGTGTCGCTGCGCTTAGGAAGATCCCAGCCAGATGTCAGGAGACAGGATTCTAGTTCCAGATCTCAGTCTATCTAGCCAGATCTTTCACAATTAGAATGAAGGGCTGGACTAGACAATCTTTTAAGGGCTCTTCAACTCCATCCACCTTTTTTTGTCTCTTTTCTCCCCTTCTTTCTATCTGTTCTCTTTCCTGCCACTCACTCCTCAATCTCTCTCTCTCTCTCTTTTTTCCTTCCTCTGTCTCTTCCTTCTTTTTCTTCCATTTTTCCTTCTTACATGATTGAATATGAAAAAAAGGAACAGCATTATTTGGGGAAGAAACACGGCTGTGTCTAGTTCTGTGTGGTGTTGGGATATGCAGGCCACAATGTCCATGGTGGTAGAACATGCGGGTGTGGCTCTCAGGAGAGTCCATGGTAGAGAGGTATAGTTAGGAGATTCTTCTTAAAGACGTGGTGTGAAGACCATTTAGGAAGAGTCTAGACAGTCAGAAAAGAAGAGGACTAAGAATGAAACCTGCAAGACTGAGCCATTTCAAATGAAGCAAGAGAGGGGAAAAGGTCTTCCAGAGAAGTTCGCTACAAGTTTGATGTTATAGGTTTTAATCTCTTATGAAGGCAATTGGAAGGAAGTTTAATGAATGACTTGTATCAATCCTTAGAATTTTTCTTACATCATTCTCAGTATGAAAAAAAAAAAACCTGGTTGTGTCAATGACCTTCTATGATCTCAAAAATGTCATACTCACATTTCATGTTTTGTTAAGAAGATATTGTAGCAAGCCAATTCTTTGCTAGTTGCCTCAGTTTCTTCATCTGTAAACTGGGCATAATGAGACTTCCTGGGTGAGACAGTGATGAGGATGAAACTAGATTCTGGAAAAGTAAAGAAATTTCTATAGAATGAGAAAATCCTAGTACTATCCTCTACAAGTGTACTAAGGGTTAAATTTGTTTTCTGTCTTTGACCTTTCCCCCCATCAGTGATTAGCTTTTTTGTAAACCCGTGTTCATTCCATTCTCACATAGCTCTTCTTTCTGTCCCAGTTGCTCTGGGTTCCCCACACCCACCAGTGGGAAGATTAGAAAGATACCATCTGCTGATTAATAAACAGACACGTATTCCTTCATAAGTGATTGGATCAGAGTGTCTCCTGATGTCCTCACTCTGAGTGTTCGTACATTCCACCACATACTCGCTTATCTCAGTCACACCAGAGGCCCTATGGCTGGGATGAATCCCGTCTGAAGTGACCACCCTTCCTGTGTGCTGCCATGTGTGTGAGCTTAGCTGACATGGACCCCAGCCGCCTCCTCAGAACAGAGCTGACTCCTGGGGACCACTTCTTGGGCCCCGATCAGTGAGGGCTGACAGTCAAGGGTGGGACTTCTGTCAGGCCCCCTCTGCATGTTCAGCACTAGGGTTGAGGGGGTGTATGGTGACAAAAATAAACCAGGAGACTGGACCCTAACTCCTCAGAGGCAAAGAGAATAGCAGGGCATGGTGGCAGGTTTGGGGTAAAAGCTTGGGGCCGATTTTTATTTATTTTGACCAGATTTGGGATCCAGCTGCCCACCACTCCCCCAAATGAATTAATACTCTGCTTTCCAGATCCAAAAATCTCTCCAGGCCCTCTGAGCTTATTGACTTCGTTGGCTCCCTGCTCACACTAAAGCATGTTTATTTCTTTGGGAGTTGCACGCTCTCGTGTTCACAGGGCTTGGCCAGGGCCTTGGTCTGTCTTCCACCGAGTGGAGATGAAGAGCTGCAGATTTCCCCGGGCTCCAAAGCCATCTCCCTTGCATTCTTTATCCTCCAGCTGGGTGTCCCTGAGACATTAAAAAATGGAGGGAAGATTGCTTTTTCTTTGTGTGTGTGTGTGTGTGTGTGTGTGTGTGTATTTAAAGAGATGTTAAAGAAACAGAATGAAGCACCAAGCCAAGAGGAGTCATTCTCTGCCCAACAGTTCATAGGAGCAAACAATCGTATTGTGAGAAGGACACCCACACTGATAAGTTTACGTGACAGTTCCATTTCCAGAAGGCACACTCAGGTCCACCAAGTTAAAAGTGCTTATCTAAAGTCTTACAGAAAGTCCGGACTAGAGTTAAAATCTATGTGCTTTCTTTCAATCTAGCTTCCGCCCTACTGCGGGGAGGATTTAGGGCAGACTGAGGAGGACATGTGGCCCAATAGGGCTGGGCACTCACCTGGGAAAGAGACAGAGCTCCAACCTTGGGTCATTCTCTTCAGGGCCTGAGGGTGAGGCTCAGGGCAGTCTTCTTGCTCTATGTTTTAGTCTCTTTTTCTGGTTGGTTGGGCTTTTTCAGAAGTGCTATCATCAATATAACAGGGCCAATCTGGGGTGGCAACTAGGGGCTGTGTCTGGTAGTCTGTCTGGCCTTCCCAGACCAGCTCTAAATGGCACCACTAAAAGCAGGGTCTGGAAGCCAGTAGGTGTTAAGTAGATACTGGTATCACAGATGGAATGTGGACGTTAAGGTCAGACAGGCCTAAATTCAGAACCAAATCTATTTCTAGTTGCGCCAATTTATGCACACTACTTTCTGAGGCTCAGTTTCCAAATTTGATTTTCACACCAACTCACACGAAGAAGGCATATTAGAAAACCAAGAGTCAGAGGGATGGAGTGGTGCCCCAGTGAAATCCAGTTCTCATGAAGGGGATGGGTCATGGCCAGTTTAGCATGTATGCCTGGCATGTCTCAGGGTGACTGGGCAGGGCCTACCACGGTGATCACCATGTGGGATCCAGCTTCTCCTAAGCAATGGCTTGGAGCCCTTTTAAGATCTCTTGTATGTGCCTTATGAGTTTCCTGAGTTAGGCAAGGGAATTCTTCCCGCTTTAAAGATAAGACACTGAGGCATAGAGAGGGAGAGGAACAGTGTGCCCAGGTTGCCCAAGAAGGCGTTGGTGGTGGGGCCAGGTCTCAGTCCAGATCTCCTGGCTCCCAGCTCAGGACTCTCTCACTGCTTGTGTTTGCTGGGCCCAGCCAAGCACAGGGAGGGCATCCTGCCCTGAGGTGCTGCTCTTCTCCACCAGCCTCACCCCTCTCACTGGGGAAGCATTGCCCTATGTCCTGCCAGACAGCTTTGTTGCCCAACTCGTGGGCAGGAGCCAAGCCTGGCAGCCTTTGGTGGGCGTCCAAATCAAGTTGCTCTTTCCTGGACTGAGTTTAGCATGCAGCATAGCTTCATCATCCAAATATGTCCTGCCAGACAAGCCTCAGCTGCTGGCCGGCGGGGCACTTGGCGGCCCGAGAGAGCTTGGCGCTAATTGGGCCCAGCCGACATAAATCATGGCTCTTGTTAAGAAGTCCAGCCATTCTCTGGCAGGAGAGGGGTGAGAGGTAGGGAAGGAGAAGAGCCTCCCACTGAGGGGTTGAATCTGGAAAGGGTCCAGTGACCTTATGCCCAAAGCACTCTGGCTCTCTTTGTCCATCTGAAGAGTGACGTGGATGGACCCAATGATCTCTGATGGTTCGTGCCAAACTGTAGAGCTGTCCTGTCACTTTTGTGTGTGCGACATTGTTTTGCCTTTTTGTATAGAGTGCCATCAGGTACAGGTATCGTTATCTTCTGTGATGTACTAGGCTAATGTTGCCTGATCTGGGAGGTCAGAAACAGTCCTCCCCATGACGGAAAGAACTCCCAAGGACTGTGGTGACATCTAGATCCTTTGTAAGAGAAGGCCTAGATTCCTCCTGAAACTCCAGAATGAGCCCCCCTCTGGAAGGGGAAGGTTTCTCAGCTAAGCTGGGTCACTTACTGACAGATGGGTGAGAGAAAACTTGTCACGTCCATCCTGTCTTAAGAGCAGGTTTGGGTTGGAAACAATGTTTAGTTGGTTAGGAAGAAACTGGTGATAGTTGGGTCAATCTTACAGCTTCCGACTTGGCTAAGCAAGCATCCGCCCAATCACTGTGCGTTCATTAGCCCGTTCCCTCCACACTCACAGTTGAGGACCAGGAGCTACGTGCTAAGTCCTGTGTTAGGTGCTGGGAATATCCATGAAATCAACTCAGTTGCTGCCTTCTTCGGAGTCACAGTCTACTGAGAAGACACACTTTGTCCTGATAATAAGAGTGTGATACATCCTGTACAAAGATATCTACAGATCCTCTGAGTACAGGGTAAGAAGTCCGGAACTCTGACAGCTGGGAAAAAAGGCAGACAGGCTTCCCAGAGAAGGTGGCATCTCAGCAGAGCCCGGGAGGATAACCGAGAGCACTGCAGAGGACAGTGAGAGGAGACAGCATGAGCAGAAACTGCACAGAGGGACAGCAGGTGGCTGGATTCCACATGGCTGACTGCATGGTTTGGGTCCAAGCTTGGAAATCATGCTGTGTGTGTGTGAGTGCATGCCCAGAATCCTGAGAAGAGAAGAGATTGCAGTGTGGCAATCCCCCAGGGAGTGATATCTCTCTCTCCCTCTCATGAGCGCATGTGCCTTATGGCAAAAACAAAAAACAAAAACGCTGAACAGAAATCCAAAAGTGATGCCACCATGGGAGAAGAGCAAACACAATCACACACCGTGTAATGAAATTTCAGTCAGGGTCACATTGTATATACAAGGGAAGTCCTAGAAGAGTGTAGTGGATCTGGAAAATTCCTATTGCCTAGTATCACTGAAGCCATCGTAATGTATCACAAAGCATTACCACCGTGATGCTGGTGTAACAAACTTACTGCAATACCATTTGTATCAAAGACTAGCCCATACTATTATGAGCAGTCCATAATACTTGATAAGGATAATAAATGACAAGGCTGATCTATGTATATACTGTAATAACACTTTCATCATATTTTTGTTTTGTTTTATTTTAGAGATTTTTGCTACAGATCACACCGGAATCCCCTGTCTTCCATTCTCCTCTCAGGATCTCGAGCACGCACGCACATGCACCCAGCATGAGTTTTAAGCTGCTGGTCTGAAGCTTGAACCACAGTCAACTATGTGGGAGTCTGGTGACATAATCCTTAAGCCATCTGCTGGTCCCTCATCATTATTTTAAAAAAGACTTTAGAACAGGACGCCATGCTATTCCAGCAGCAGCCTCATACAGCTCCTGTTTACGGCATCCCTTGATTACACCACGTTCTTTTGTGCTTGATTTAATCTCAAGTTGTTTTATTCATCGGTGTGGTCCTTCCAGTGGGACAAGATGCAGCGAAAGAAGACAGCCATATTATCCTGATCCTGCATAGGCCTAGGCCAATGTGGGCGTGTCTTAGTTTTTAACCAAAAATGTTTAACAATAAAACAAGTTAAAATTGTAAAAATAAGAGTTTTGAGAATAAGGACATAAAGGAAAATATATTGTTGTACAGCTGTACAATGCATTTATGTTTCAGGAAGTATTATGACAAAAGAGTAAAAAGTTAAAAATTTTAAAAGGTTTATTAAATAAAAAGGTTACAGTAAGGCAAGATCATTTATCACTGAATAGAGAAAAAGCGTTTTAGTGTAAGTTTAGTGTGGCCTAAGGAGATGGTGTTTATAAAGTCAGCAGACGTGTACGGTAATGTCCTAGGCCTTCACGTGCACTCACTGCTCACTCTCTGATTCTGCCAGAGCAACTTCCAGTGCTGCAAGCTCCATTCACGGTAGGTGTCCTATACAGGGACATCTTCAAATCTTTTATATTATATTTTACTCTGCACGCACAAAAAATTCACCATTGAGTTACAGCGGCCTGCAGTATTCAGTAGTGTAACATCTGTGCAGGGGTGTAGTCTAGGAGCAACACGGGCTGTCACATAAAGCCTACGTGTGCAGCAGGCTCTACCACCTAGGTTTGTGCACACACCCTGTGCTGTTCACACGACGATCAGATCGTATTGCCTAACAGTGCGTTTCTCAGGATGTATCCTCATCACTTAGGGATGCATAGCTGTTGTTCCAAGTAGCTTGAGGAAGGATGCTGGCCAGGGTGGGTGGGGGAGTAGAATGAAGGCCAGACTTGTGAGTGAGGCTTGGTAGATGCAGACCATGTTCCATATAGGAGAGACTTGTTTGTTCCAGTGTTTCTTTCTCTGTTTTAGAGAGGTTTTGGGTGTGTGTGCTCTCTGGAGAGACTGAGAGAGAGAAAGTGGCAGATCACCCCCTTGGGGGATGGCCACACTGCAATCCTTCTCCAGTCTCCTCTCAGGATTTTGGGCATGCATGCACACAAGCCCAATGTGTGTTTTAAGCTGTCAGATCTGAGACTTGAACTGCGGTTTGTAGTGGGAATTCAGTGCCTTAACCACTATACCACCTGCTAGTCTCTATTGTTTGTTTCTAAACAGCTCCCAACCATGCCTTTTTATCAGAATCTCTGGGAACACATTTACCAAATACCAATAGCCAGTGTCCACCCCCAGATCCTGATTTAGCTGGTTGGGTAAGGGCCAGGAATCTTCATTTTAAAACAGGATCCCCAGGTAATTCTGATGTAACTGGCTAACAGTGTGCCACTTTTTAAAAGTGTAAGTGGCTGGTAAATGCAATGGAGAGAAATAAAACAGAGGAGGGAGCCGGAGAATGCTGGGGAAGAGAGTGTGGTCAGGAAGAGAAGACCTAAAGAAGAGAAGGAAGGAGCCATGGTAGATCTGGGTGAAGAAAACAGCTCTAGGTGGAGAAAACAGCTGATGCAAAGGTCCTGCGGCGGGCTGGCTGAGGTGCTGAAGGAAGACCAGGAGCCCAGTGTTCCTGGAACAGAGGAGATAAGGTAATGGGGGCAGGCTGTTGTTCAGGGTGTCTACCTGGCCTTTCTGAAACACCAGTTTGGTCTAACTTGTAGCCCTCTGGTGAGGTAGCCCTCTGGTGAAGTGGCAGGCCTAGAGAAGGCACACTTTAGCAGATGCTGCTGCGCTGTGTCCCTCTTTCGCACCAGGCTCTGAATTGGCTGTGGGGCTGCTGGTGCAGAGGAACACGGCGATGAGCGGAAGGGAGGTTCTATGTGCCCAGGGGTCTCACAGGCAGAGGCACAGACTCATGCAGTCCTTTCCTGCAGAGGGCGGACGCTACTGTGCTGACTCCAGCTACAACAGAAACCTCAGTCGCAGTCCGAGATTGCTGTGGAGAAAGGTGGGCATGAGACTGAGCAGCCTGGAGTTGAAGGGCTGAGCAGGCACAGCAGGTAGGGACGCGCCCACAGAAGCAGAACTGGTGCATTGCTGAGATGGGACCAGAATGGGTCAGTGTGGTTCAGGGAAGACAGCATGGCAGTGGGGGAGTCAGAGAGGCCTGGGCTTCGAACTTGGCTCAGCCTTGGCATTTGAGACCAGTTGGGATAGGAGGGGCTTTTTGAGTCTCTCTGTTCTCAATTTCCCCATCTTTTCCATGGGATTAATCACTGCTCTGAATATCAGCTGTGAAAATGAAAGAAGTAACACGTGGTCACATGTCTATGGGTCCGGGGCTTGGTGGAAGTTAGCCTCCATTGCTCTGAGCGCAATATGGTTTGTTTTTCTCTACACCAAACACCACTTATGGTCAAAGCGCCATCCAAGAATCCCCCATAGCAATGCACAAGCGCCATCCCATGGCCACTGCACTGTATACCTCAGCTACTCCCTGAGGGTGGCATTAGAATTATCCCCCCATTTTAGGGAGGGGGGTCTGAAGGGGTACCACCACTAGTGACAATCCAGAGCTTCCTTGCATGGCTTTTCTTCTCCAAGGCCAGGCCAAGGACTCATGGACTCGGAGACTCTGATGCCAAGGGGAGCTTGAGTTGCTGAGCAGGTCCTGGAGCTGGGCATGCTCTCCCCACCCCAGCCAAGTGGAGAGGTCCTAGGTGACAATGGTCATTTGGCTCTGCCCCCTTTTCCCTGCCCAGGCTTCTAGCTTGGCCATACCCCAGCCCTACCCTCTGAGTTCAACCTCCTTTTCTCTGCTTGGCCAGAATATCTGATTGTCAGAGACCTCCTTCTAATTTGATTTAGGTTGCTGGGAAAGGGAGTTAAGTTGGGTAGGGGTAGTGCTCTCTCTCTCTCTCTCTCTCTCTCTCTCTCTCTCACACACACACACACACACGTAGGTTAACCCTTTCTCTGCTAAGGAAGGACCATTTCTGAGGCAATATGATTAGATCCAAGTGTTTCATTCTTTTGATCATTCATTCTTTCAACAAGCCCTTCTGAAGGTTTCTTTGGCATCACTCCCTGGGTGACTTTGGGAATAAAGAGGCAAGCTAGACCCAATCTCAGCCCTGCATGTGAGTGCCACCTCTGGTCAGACAGAAGAGAAGACCCCAAATCACCAGCTATGCTGAAGGACTGTGAGAAAGATACAAAGTTCTATGGCTGCAGAAATAAACTTTAGCCCAAGAATCGGTCCCTTTCCCAGCCAGGTGGCCATTGGTCATTCATTTGTTCATTCAGCAGTACTCAACAGACCCTTGCTTTGTGGGCCTGAGCCCTGGGAATAAGAGATGACTGGGGTGGAAGGAGGGGGTTGGGACTGGTGGTTTGAGAATCTCAGAACTGGTGGGGGGCAGGTTCATATTCAAGTATGAAACAGGCCCTTAAAAAGAAAATGGTTGGGGCCAGGCAGTGGCACGGTGGAAATGCAACCGAACTCACATGAGAAGGTGATGGGTTTGCATCCTGAGACCTCCCTGTGCACCTGAGACATGCAGGCATGCCCATGATTCAGACTGGCTGAGACCAGGGTGGGTCACAGCATGAGGACCCTGTTGGGGGTTCTTGTCTCTCTGTCTCTATCTCTCACATGGAAGAAATGAATACATTTTTAAAAAAGAAAGTGTGGTAGGGGTGTGCAACCACTTCTGGGGGAGGAGTGCTGGAGTGTGGGATGGTGAGGAATTCCATAGAAGGAGGGGGCATTTGACTTAGGCCTTGAAGAAAAGAATGCTTTTGACTACTTAAAACTGTCCAGATGGGCTCCCGGGGCCAGGAGGTGGCACAGCGGTGACAAAACTGAACCTACATGGGAAAGGCCCTGGGTTTGTATCCAGGGACCTTCCTGACCATGTCAGGTGTGTGTGCCCACATGCCTGTGATCTGGGCCCACTGACACCAGAGGTGGATTGTGGCATAAAGACCCCATGGGGAGTACCTGTCTCTCTCTCAGAGAAGAAACTTCAGTAAAAAGAAAGATGGGGTCCCAGTGAGCCACATTTACCACCTGCTATGTGTCTTGGGACAGTTCTTATTTAAACGATCTAGGTTTTGTTTGATCTGATAAATCAATTATTGGCTGATTTTTGTGTTTATTTTTATGTAATATTCTTTTCATTAAAGGTGATATGTGTTCAATCTGACTAAGATTAGATTGCCTTGATCAGACTTTTCAGAAGAAGCAGTTAATTAAATAAAAACAGGCCATTTTGCAGACCAGATGCCCTGATTTTTTATTCAGAACGATTATCTTTGGACTTACATCCACAATGTGTCCCCAGGAAAAGTTCTGTCTTTGTTCATCCCCCCTAAAATAGGACAGGGGTTGAGGGAGTGGGGAAAAGGATAAGAAAAGATAAGAGGTCTCAAGTTCCTTCACCAGGTATTGGTTTGGGTGGGGTTAGCATTCTCAGTTGGGAATGACTGGGGCCCCAAGAGAGGAAGTTCAAGGATCCGAATGGTTTGGTTAGATTAGTGGTTAAGCACAAAGGATTTTGAATCAGTTATATCTGAGTTAAGTCCATTATCACAATAAGTGTGATTTTTGGGTAAATCAATCAGCTAATGTACCTATGCCTGGTGCATTTTCTGTAGGATTGTTGAGATCATTGTATGAGATAATGCAAAATACGCAGCCCTGCATCTTGCACTTAGTAAGGACTTGAGAAAAGGTGGCTGATAAATTAGTAGAGCACAGGGAACTTGATTTGATCTTTGGGACCAGAACCTTCACAGCCCCTAAGATCTCTCACTAACAATTCACGCTCACCTGAGCAGGTATGACCAGGGGCCAGAAGAGAAATGCTCCAAGAGCTTAAGAACAGTACCAACGAAGATGTCAGCCCTGGAGTTGCCACTGTGGGAATCTGAGCCTGCACCTACCCCGTGCCACCCAGAGTCAGCAGTACCTCTCTGACTACATACTACAGAAGAGACCTGGAGCTCTGCTTCCCACCCGGGGGCTCTGCCCCTTTGAAAGGCCCCTTCTTCTCATCTTCATTCTGCTGGTTCTATCCATTACCCCTGAATGGAAATTGAAGCTTAATTTTTCTCCCTTGAAGCCATTAACACTCTGGGCCCTTGACAGGAAACACAGCTCAGCTTTAATTAGCCACAGCAAGCTCCCTGCATGAGCTTCTAGCACAGCCCAGGGACTTCAAAGATAAAGGCTTCTCCATTCTCACTAATCACAGCTATTAATGAGCCAATTAAGGCCGTCTGAGGGCCCAGGCAGGCAGATCTTTCGGTACCTGGGGCAGACAGCTCTGTCCTGCTGCTGAGAGGCTCCTCCCTAAGGAGAGGGAATCTGGTGTCCCTGGGAGCAGAATGACTGGGATGTGGAGTCCCAGCGCTGCAGCGTACCTGCTATGAGCCCTGGGACTGAACACCCATCCTCTCTGAGCCACTTTTCACAAGGGCTAATAAAGCCATTTCTCATAAGGAGCAGTTATTATAAAGGGCATATAGGTTAGTGGTTCTCAGAATGACTCCAAGGCCTTAGGAAAACTTGACAGGGCTCCACCCTGAGCTTCTGACTCATGCTTTCCGATTTGCATTCCCGTGTCCCAGGTGAGCCTGCTGCTGCTGGCTCAGGATCTTACGTTCCTTGGAAGCCCTGCTCAGACTACCTGAGGAGCTGCACTAATGGGAGCTACTCTTGAAGACCTGATTGCGTTCCCATCTTCCAATTAATGTCCCCTCACCCCTTTCCTGCACTATCTCATAGGACACTTTCCAGGAGCTTCCATCTGGGCTGTCAGCAGTGGAACACAGGGCCGTTTGTGGTGGCCTGACAGTGACTAACACTCAGGAAT
>NW_006159682.1:4109192-4148515 GCF_000334495.1 Tupaia belangeri chinensis | reverse complement strand
AGGAATGCCCCATGCCAGGGAGAATTCTCTGCCTAACTGACATCCCTCATGCTGATTCTTTGGTTTCCTTAGGCCACAGAGACACAAACTCATTTCAGTTACAGGCCCCTGCTAGCAAGTCCTAATAGGTGAGTCAGATTATGCTGACTTTCTGGGTTTAAAGACAAGCTTTTGTGGTCAAAGACGATGTTAACAGCTCATGCGTTCATAAACTTCAGATGTTGGGTTTCAGCTGGGGTTGTGACTTCCCTGTCCTGACCCCTCATCATGCTTACTCCAGTCTCTGGGACTTTCCTCACTCTCTTCTACCACCTTCTAGGCCCTTCTTTCTACTCCCTCTAACTTAATTCAGAATTACTTCACAGCCTGTCTAGTTTGTCGGGGAGCTTCCTTCAGAATACTGCCATTCTGGCGATCTTTGCTTTAGAGAGAGCTCGTCTCAAAGTGCTTCCCAGACCTTAGGGAATATTAGAAGCTATGATGCAATCGTAGTGTCCCTCTGAGAGTGCTAGGCTAAGTAAAATAGGTTCCGTGTTTTTTCTGCAAAACTTGTCCAAGCCTAGACTACATTTCTGAGCTCTGGGAGACTAAAGGGATGCCTAACAGGAAGCATTTTCCACACTTACTTCTCTGCTGTTTTCCCCCAGGGGACCTTCCTTGGATACAGAGGAACCAGGCCTTGATGACATTAGGAAAGCTTGAGTCCAGCAGACATGGGTTCCAATTCCAGAACTTACACCTCTTTGAGCTCATCTCTTCATTTGTAAAATGGAGAGAGTGGTCGAGGGTGGGATGCGTACACTGGGCTCTCCCCTTGCCTCTCTCTTCACTCTGTCTCCCTGAGATACAGCTGCTGGTCTGGCTGGACCTCCTCTTGGGAGCATTTCCTCACCTCATGGGATTGGCTTGTAGCCAGGGCTATTCTAGAGGCACGCACAGCTCTCCACATCAGCCCCCCACAGATCGGGGCACTAAATCGATGTCCGAGTTTAGCAGCTCTACTCGTCGATAACCTGAGCACTGTCATCCCCAAGCAATATGTTACTATGTAGGAACTCGAGCCCTGTCTTAAAGACAAGGAGCCTGGGCTGATCTTATAAGCGATGCGTGTACTTTTTGACCTATAGTACATATAGGGTGAGCCTATGCACACGGCGGCATGAACCTATGCACATGGCCGCATGAGCCAATGCTCACGGCAGACCATTCTCCACCAAGCCAGCAGCAGCGCTTCATACCCTAAAGTAAACTCCTGTCTTCCCTGCTGGGCCCCTGAGTATGTTCTTTGGAACTGGTCAACATTATGTGCAAGCCCTCTCAGATTTGGGGCTCCCCGCTTACAGCGGTCCATACCTTGGAGGTGCTGTGAGGTTTATGTGAGGTGATAAGTGAGAAGAGTTTAGCCCAGGACAAGGCATTCAGTGGGAGCTCAGTAAATGTGTATTTTCTCCTCTTCCTTCTGCCTTCTCTGGTGGATGCTTACAATACATATTTTAAAAATGAACTGTTCAAAACAGCACGTGTCGCATACACTCAGGTGTGAGGTTGAAGTCACATTCAAGGACACAGGGCTGGGGGAATCAGAGCTCCTAAGGGACCCACATGATCTAAGCAGATTTCCCAGAGGAGATAAGAGTCTGTGTTGGGCCAAATCGTGAAGCTCAGTTCTCCAGCGAAGGCCTAGTGTTGGAAGGGAGAGGCTTTGAGAACTGCATCTCTCTGTGAGCAAGCTACAGCAAGAATCCCTCTCTTTATTTTCCTTTTTCCCCCTGGAGGCCCATTTCCCACCAAATCCAGCCGACGCAGCACTCGCCTTCCCCTCCCACGGCCTGAACTTGGCCAACGTCTCAAGTTCCCGAGGTGTGAGTCTCAGAGTGGGGCCCTCCTGGCTTGTGGAAATTCACTGGGCCCAGCCTCTCTGGCTGTCCCTACAAGCCTGCTATACTGATGCCCTCGGGAAGCTCTGGGCAGACAGGCCACTGGGACCCAAATGACCTAGGTGCTGGTCTGGGCCCAGCCTTCTCTGATCCTGTCCATGGGTGGGCCGTTCTGTAGAGTTTCTTCCCCAAACTCTTTATCACCTCCTGTTCTCCCAATCTACCCAACCATTTCGGGAGATTCTACTTTGAACCAGGAATGTTTCCTCTTTAACTCATTTAATCTCATAATATCCCTGACGCTAGCATTATAGTTCCCATTTTTAAAAAAGAATTCTTTATTTACCATTATTTTTCCATTTTGATGAGAAAGAGGGAGAGGGAGAGAGAGAGAGAGCAGGCTGCCAGGTCTGGGACTCAAACCGCAGTTGGCCATGTGGGAGTTCAGAGCGCCCTTAACCACCACACCACCTGCTGGCCCCATTTAACTGATCAGAAAACAGGCTTAGAGAGTCATCCTAAAATCCAGTCTGTTTGGTCCACAGTCTCAGCTTTCTCCATGGGTGCTACGGACCGTTTCTTTCTCTAGCTTGTCTGGCATGTCACCACTGCCAGAACGCCTTCCTAGCCATCACCAGAGGCCAAACTCACGTCTCCTATCCTGAGTGTCTGCAACTGGAACCATAGAGACCAGTTCCCTTTATACACATTTCTGGGAAGGAAAGGATGGTCAGTGTCCTACTGCTGTCTCTTGGGTGCCCAACACAGCAGCATATACATCCCTCTGCATCCCTCGTCAGCCCCGAGTTGCTCGGTATCTCCGAAGTCTTGTACAATTCTCCACCCTCCCCTCATGCCACATAAGGGGTGTTTGGGACACAGGGATGAGAATACAGGAACTCATTGACTTGACTCTTCAAGGTTCATATCTTTGACCCTCGCACACTTGGATTGCTTCCTGGGTTTCATTAGGCCCCCAAATATTCATGAGTGAACCCTTGTAGCTGGACACACTCAGGAGGGCCTTGTAAGATCTCTGTTTCAATTCCCTCCCTTCACATGAACTGCAGTCTGGCACGTCCGTGGCAGGCCTGCCCCAGTGCCCACAAAACCCCCGCCAATGATTAGTGAAGGTGCCAGGGAAATTATGAAAACCATGTGACAGGTAAATGGCTGTTCCCGCAACTTTCTTAGATTTCAAAGGGAGGACGGCTCGCTCCAATGTGTGGGCTGGGAATTCAAGCCTGGCGAGGGCTTTCCAGAAGATGCAAGGCAGAGCAGACCCCAGTGGGATTCTGCCTTTCCCATCAGTGGAATCCAGCTGGACCTCTCAGGCTGCGGGACTGAGACCTCTCAGAGAACGTAGGACAGGTTCTGGTCAGCCCTTGTGACTCTGTTCCCCTGCAAGAAGAGCAGGCATGTCAATGAGTTCTGAGTATAAGGAAGCAAAGTGAGCAGGCCAGACAGTTCTAAAGCTGGAATGCTCCTTATATCACCAAGAGCAGTCTTTTCCCTTTCCACACAGGGAAACTGAGTCCCAGGGCAAAATATTTGTCTAGAGTCAAGCAGCCACGGCCAGAGCGAACACATCAGGACTGCTCCTGCTCTAAAATCTTCGAAAAGCATGAGTATAGATGCCCATGAAGAATTGTACCCAGAAGCTTTTCTTCATATTGGTTGATGGGATCAGGCTTAACCTACCTGGAGACAGTCTGAGAATGACTTAGTGAGGTGTACAAGGCCGTGAAGGCTGGTCTGGGACCAATGGTCAGAGGTTTATCCTCCAGTTTCCGCCTGCCTGACATGCCCCTTGGGTATGTGGGTGTTGAGAGAATGTGGAGGCAGAACACATCCCAGAACAGAGCTCAATCTGGAAGCAAGTCACCTTTGGCACAAGGAGAGGAGAATGAGGCTAAACACAAGGCAGCTCCTACAGAGGTCCCATGAAATATCTATGAAAGCATCTTCTATACCTCGGTACTAGGGCTCCCATGGGTTGTCCTTTCGTAAACACATATTGAGCAACTCTCCTGGGCTAATATCTGCAGTGGCTCCCTATCACCATAAGAAATCTCTCTGTGATGTTCAAGACCCTTATGTACTTCTCTGTCCTTCTTCTCATTTGTCACCTCTGAAAACTCATCCATACGTGCCATTCCTAGTCATCATGCCAAAAAACAACATCTACTGTTCTGCCTGGAATATTATTTTCTCTTTTCTAGCTGAGGACTTCATATTCTTCTCTACAACCAGAGAAGAATTCCCTACAACCCAGAGAAGTTCTACCTTCTCTGCCAGGTCTTTTCCCAATCCATAGGTTGTAATTCTAAAATATAGCCATTTTCGGACTTTTTTCATGATCCACATTGTCACCTTCCCAGGTCCAAGCCACTGTCATCTCTTGCTTGGTCTTCTACAGTAGGTTTCTAACTAGTCTCCCTGCTGCCAATTTCTTCTCACTATAAGCTTTTTTTCTATGCAGTAGCCAGGGTGAATTTTTTTTTTTTTGGAGAGATTTTCACTGTAGGGCGCGTGCGCTCGCCAGACAGACAGAGAGAGACATAGAGACAGAAAGCGAGAAATCACCCCCCAGGGTGGATGGTCACGCCGCAATCCCTTCTCCTCCATTCTCCTCTCGGGATCTTGGGCACGCATGCACACGCGCCCGGCGTGAGTTTTAAGCCACCGGGTCCGGGACACAAACCGCGGCCGACTACATGGGAGTCCAGCGACATAGCCATTACGCTAACTGCTGGTTCCTGCCAGGGTGAATTTTTGACATCATAAATTAGTTTGGGTCATTTCTGTGTTTAAAACCCTCAACGACCTCCCCACTGCAATGCTTACCAAGGTTTATATCATATTCCCAGCCTTCTTCTGTTGTCACACCACCCGCTCTGCCTTGTTCTCCATGTTCCAGCCACAGAGACCACATTCTTGTTCCTTGAATAAACGGAGCTTATTCAGGGACTTGTGCCTTCATCCCTGCCCGGAAGGCTTTTCTCCCAGATGCTCTCATGGCCAGCTCTTTTCATAATTCAGGTCTTGGCTCAAATATCATTTCTTGGAGAGGTCTTCCCCTGACCATTCTACAGAGTAGCCTCTGTTGTATCCTGTGTTTGATTGTTTTTGTAGCAATCGTTCCTATATCAAGTGGTTTTATGTATTTATTTGTTTTTGTGTTTATTATCTCTGGCTACAATATAAGCTGGAGAAGGGTAGGAGTGTTGTCTGTCTTTATTGGCATATCCTCAGTGCCTAGAACTTGATAAATAAATATCTGTGAATGAGTGCATTAAGCGGCATTCCAGCACACGTGGCCTCATGGAAGAAGGAGATCTTTGTGGCCTTTCTGGATGGTCTGTAAGCCTTTGGGTAGGATTTGTCTAGGTGGAGAGACTCAGGGAAGGCATCCTAGGAAGTGGGCCTGGCCAGGTGCCTGAGCTGAGAGGCTGGAAAGAGACAAGAGTACAGGAGAGAGAATGGCCAGGCCAGAGCAGGGAGACTGTGCAGAGCACAGACATAGGTAAGGTTAGCTCTGTGACTGGGCAAGAGGCCCGGATGAGGAGACATGGGGGCAGGGAAGGGGACAGATGCTGGAGGTCCCTGAAAGCCAGGCTAGAGAACTCCTCCCTTCCCCACCCACTTCTGTGCTGTTTCCCAAATCTCTTCCTGCAGCCTTCCTCTGCACGGACACTGTATTATTTCCCATTGAAAAGGTAAGCAGGATCCACAGGATCTTTGAGAGTCATATAATATTCTCATCAGCAGATGGAAATGAAGCTCAACCCTGTGGGGGCTGAGCAATGTCTGTGTCCAATGGGGCTTCAGGAAAGCGGGGCAGAATTTTTCCGAGTGCATGAGAAGAGCAAGTTATGGAATCTTTGTCTGCACATGGACCCAGATGGACTGCAACATTTCTGAATCACAAACTTGCAGACCAGTCTGCTCCATGGCTCACAGAGCCCTTCTGTTCAAGATGACATCAGATGTTCCTTGTACACCCCCAGTGATGGAGAGCTCCCCACATGCATTTCTGGGCAGCTCTGACCCTCAGGAAGTCTCTGTCTCTCATGCTGGGGCAGCTCCACTTTCCTGGAATTCTCCGCCCCATAATCTGACTCTGGGCCACACTACCCCCAGGCAGTGTGATGGACATACCATAGTAGCCATTTCTTAAAATAGAAATTTTATTCTTCCATGAGGGAGAAATAGACAGATAGAAGGACACAGTCAGATAAAGAGAAGGGCTCCCATGCTTTGATCCACACCCATCCTCAGCTGGCCTTGATCATGGTACATGTGAATCCGGCACGCACAGGGAGGTCTCAGGATGCAAACCTGGACCCTTCTAAGGGAGCAAGTCCAATTGCACCATTGCTGCCACTGTCCAGTCCCTGGACCCCACACTCTGGGCCTTCCCACACTTTCTTGTCTGTGTATCAACCAGGCCCTTCCCCACGCCAACTGCCTCCTCTGGGATCACCCTAGCTTGTCACCACTCTGCTTCCATGGTTTTGGGGAATGTCTCTATAAGAGGGTACCAGCTGCCCTGAGTCCATCCACTTTCTAGTCTCATATTGCTGATAGGAGTGTAAAATAGAACAACTGCTGTGGAAAATAGTTATGACAGTTATTCAAGAAATCAACCATAGTGGTGTGGTGGTTAAGGTGCCAGACTCCCACATGGCTGACTGTGGTTTGAGTCCAGGACCTGGTGGCTTGGAAATTATGCAGGGTGCATATGCATGTCTGCTAAAAGTCCCAAGAGGACAATAGAGGAGAAGGAATTGTGGCATGGCCATCTCCCTGAGGGTGATTTCTCACTTCCCCTCACCCATCTCTCTGTCTCTCACCAGTGAGTGCACATTCCCTATGGCAAAAACCAAAAAGAAAATAGAAATAAAAAATCAAGCATAGATCCAGCATTCCAACTTCTCAGTATGTGCTGCAGAGGAGAAGCAGGAACTCCAACTCATGTCCTGATGGTCATCGCAGGACTATTCACAATAGCCAGGGTGGAAACAACCCAAATGGCTGCCGGTGGATGAACAGATAAACTAAACCCCTACACAGATGCAATGGAATATTTTTTAGCTTTAAAAAGGAACGGACTTCTGAGGTTTGCTACAATGTGGATGAAACTCAAAAGCAGCAGGCCAGACACAAAAGGACAAAGAAGGCTTGGTATGATTCTACTTCTACAAGACGGCTACAATAGGCAAATTCATAGGGAGGAAGAGTAGAATAGTGTTTGGCAGAGGCTGGGGAGGAGCCATGGGGGGAAAAGGGAGGGATTTTTTAATGCATAGAGTTTCTGTTTAGGATGATGTAGGAGCCATGGGGTGAACAGGGAGGTATTGTTTAATGCATAGAGTTTCTGTTTAGGATGATGAAAAAGCTCCCAAGATGAATCCTGGTGATGGTTGCACAATGCCGTGGATATTCTTGATGGTACTACATTGTACACGATGGTAAATTTCATGTTAGGTGTACTTACTGCAATAAAAACAACTACCCTCCATCTCCTGCCCCAAATCAGTCAAGCACCAGGCAAAAATTTATCAAGTATCTCTAAGGTACAGGGATTATCTTTTGTGCTGGGGGTCATTGAGAGTAGCGGTATAGACCCACCACTCTTGTTTATAACAACACTAAAAATCAAGTACTGGGCTAAGCAACAAATGTGGGTTGCTTTGTTTAAGCCCCCAGCCTTCTATAGTTGCTATCCTTGCACCAATTTGACAAATGGAATTGAGGATAAGAGCTTGCCCAAGAGTACCCGGAGACAGGCTGAGCGCTCCAGGGTGAATATCTGATTCCGGAGGCCAAGTTTTTAATTGTCGTACCTGACTCCTTCTTGAATTTGGGAAATGGCAGGAGAAGGAAAACATCCATTCACACACTTACGCACATACCTCTGTGGTGGTTTGATGGGTGAAATGTACGGCGGCTTCTTGGAGAAGGGAACAATCCCACACTCCACCAGTGAGCAGCTTGCCCCTGTGTTTGCCCTCCTTCCTCAATGAATATTCTTGCATGGATAAATGTTGAACGACCATCAGTGTGCCGTGAAAAAGTCAGGTTTCCTGAAGGAGGTGGCATGTCAGGTGGGCCGTGCAGTATAGGGGAGGAGAGGGAAGAACTCGCCCTGCACTTTTTCCAGAAGCTTTGGCTGACCTGTAGGCCGGATGTCAGGGAGCCTATGTCTCTTTGTCCAGCTCTGCCCCCAAAGTTCTTATAACATTGTGGGCTGAGCTTGTCAGTTCACTGCCTAACTAGATGGACACTGCTGGCGCGTAGGCCCCCAACCCACCCTCTCTGTGCCCACTGCCCAGTGTGGAGTTTGGCCCAGAATTGGTGCTCTGTGGTTTCTCACAGAAGAAACAAATAAAAGGAGAGTGCTGGAGAAAACCTACGGAAGAGCTCAGCCTTGAGGAGTTCTTGTTCAATTCTCCTTTATTTCCCTATAATTAGAACAAATTCCCTGTTAGCTCAGTTTCCATTCCCGAAGGTGGGAGGAATTCAGGAAACTTCTCCCAAGATGCCGAGCCCCATTCTCAGTCTAACTGTCTAGACATATGACCCACGGGCTGCCCTTGGCGCGATCTCACACAGAACGGGTGGGGGCTGTAGCAGCAGCTGGGGTGCGTTACCTCTGGGGCTGGCAAGGCCTCCATTCTGGGCTAGGAGTTCTCATCCCTGAGAACAACAGCCAGACTGAATGGCTGAGGCACACACCTGGCAGTCACCCGTGCAGGTGAGGACTGGGTTGCTGCTGCGATGCACCGCTGCAGGGGCACAATTCACGTGGAATGCAAAATGGACGCACTTCCGGGAGTTGGGCATTGCTCCTATACTGGGGCCAGGTGAGGCTGCAGGGTGGGCCTCTGCATGTGGTCATCTCTCCAGCTGTGTGTGAACCCTAAGCCCTCAGAGCTCTATTGCCTGCCCAGGACCTCTTTGCTCTGTAGCCTGAATCCCACACTGTCTATACTGCATGTTACATCTCTTACCTCCAACCAAACAATCCAGAAGAGACGAAGGAGTACAGACAGACCTGGGTCCAAGCCTAAACAAACCACTTATTAGCTGTGCGATTCTGGAAAAGTGACTTCATTTCTTTGAATTTCGGCCTTCGAGTTGTAAATCGGGGATGGCAGAACCTACTTTCAGAGTTCTTAGAAGGACTGGCAGAAACATGTATGAAGTGCTTAGAACAGTGGCATGTGTAAGTTTTGTGTTAAGTGTTCACTGAAAACAGATTTTTCTCAGTATGTCAAATATTGATCCTAGACTTCGGGAGATTCTAAAAAATGGTTGTGGGATAAATGAATAACTGAGATTTGGATCTGAGTCCTAACTTCTTTTTTTTTTTTTTTTAATTTTTTTTTAGAGGTTGTTTTACTATAGGGCGCGTGCGCTCGCCAGATAGACAGAGACAGAGAGACAGAAAGCGAGAAATCACCCCCCAGGGGGGATGGCCATGCCGCAATCCCTTCTCCTCCATTCTCCTCTTGGGATCTTGGGCACGCACGCACACGCACCCAGCGTGGGTTTTAAGCCACCGGGTCCGGGACGTGAACCACAGTTGACTACGTGGGAGTCCAGCGACATAGCCATTACGCTAACTGCTGGTTCCCAAGTCCTGACTTCTTTCCAGACATGTGGTATGGCTTTGGGAAAGTCCTATACCCTCTCTGAGCTTCCGTTTTCACCTGTGGGATGCAGGGTAATGACGACATGATACTGAATATCTGTTTCACCTTGAGCACGGTCACCAAGAGTTTGCCACACTAGACACCATCCAACCTTATTAGCTCTAGTCTTCGTCTTGCTCATCCCTGACACCCCCTGACAGGCCGGCCCCCAGCCTGCAGGATCCAGGTCTTCTGCGTTAGAGAACTCAGCACAGAAATGACTGTGGAAATGACTGGGCCGGGAATTGTCAACACGGATTAGTTTTGGGAAAGAGGACAGCAGCCAGTGTCCCCTGGCGGGGCGGAGGGGGAGGGTGATGGTGTGCGCTTATCCAGCCCGGCCACCAAGAGAGGGCTGAACATTCCAGTCTGCCCAAGTGGCCTCAGGGGAGAATTTAGAAAAGGGCAATGGGAAGCTGGTGTTGGAGACCTCTTAATCCCAGGGAATTTAGAGCCACTGCAGAGTGGACTCCTAAATGGGTAGGAATTTGCTTTCCTCCCAGCCTCAACAGACTGCTTCTGCAGAGAGAGTGGTTTTAAATAGCAAAGGTGACTTGGCTTAATTTGGTCAAGCTTACAGTCGAATACATTCCTTTCCTAGTTCCCAGGGCTCAGAAACAGTCTGGTGTGGGGATAGAGGTGGCCTGGGAGAAATGAGACGATGGTCCTCTACAGGGACATAGCATGTGTCAAATTAATGTGTGCATGAACTGGGGGTAGGGGTGGAAGCTTGCTGACTATCATGGGACTTAGTAGGTCTCAGAATTGTCTTGTGCGATCCTCTTAGATATAAAAACTAAATCCCATGGAGGAAAGAAAGAACTGGCTCAAGGTTATCTTTGAGCAAACCAAATCAATGCTAGAGTTACGGTTAAAACCTGGGTCTCCTGACCCTAAGGCTGGTTGCTCCCTGATCTTTAGACATGTAGCTTCTCACCATCTGCAAGCAGCATAAATCAGTGCAGTGCACTAATCACAAATATTCAGTGTTCATTGAGCAGGCCTTTGCCACGTCCAGGTCCTGGGAATAGATGCTCTAAGGAGAAGGAGCTGGGGGAGGGGTGTTCATCTGGCCAGAGTGGGGAGAGGGCAGAGGCCTGGAAAGTTGCTTCTGTTTTCTCATTTTCATTGGTCTTATCTCTGTTCTTAGCCCAAGAGAGGGATTAAGGGTCTCTTGTTAGCCTAAGAACTCCATCTGTCTGGCCCTCTGGTTGGCCTCTCCCCTCCCAACATCCAGCCTGACCTCCCACCCATTGAGTCTCCAGCATCCAGAATGATCTCTCATTGAGACTCTAACATCCAGAATATCTCTCAGTGAGTCTCCAACAGATGGTCACCCACTGAGTGGATGCCTGGCTTGTCCCATCCAGCCCAGGCTCAACGATATCATCTCCCACTAGTGTATTATTGAGCTCCTTGTCTCCAGCCTACACTTGCCTTATGCTCACTATACTGGAGTGGCCTTCCTGAAGAAAAACAATTATTGAGAAATTAAGTTTTATGGAGACTGACATTGCCTCCAATTCTCTCTCTCTCTCTTTTTAATTTTTGTTGGAGGGCACAAAGAGAGAGAGAGGGAACATAAGAAAACCTGACTCATGGGGGATGGCCACACTGTAATCCCTTCTCTAATCTCTTCTCAGGATCATGGGAACATACCATTCACCTACTGTATTTTTCAAGTCATTGTGTCTAGGATTTGAACTGTATAGTAGGCCATGTGGTTGTAGTCACCCTAACTACCATGCCCTGGCTGTATCTGCCTCCAACTCTCTTCAGGGCTGTTCTGGGACAGTTTCTGGAGAGGTTCTGCACAACCCTGGAGGTCAGAGTTAGGATCAGTGGGAAGATAACAGGACATAGGTTTCAGCTCTGAGTGAAGCAGCACAGTCTACCAGCTATAGAAGCAGTCTTGTCATAGGCTGCTCTGGGACAGAGGAGATGGGGTGGTAGTATCTTCCCCCATGTTGAGCAGTATAGGAATAGGGGCTTGAAGGTCGTGTGCTTGCTTGGACACTATAGAGGGTGACTAAGCATCAAATTCCAAACCAGACCTAAGGTTGTAAGCATGCATTGCACTGTCTCTATTTTCATGTCTGCATCTCTTCTTGAGCAGGAAGCAATTTGAGAGTGTTTGTGGTTGCAAATAAGCATGTGGGTCTGATTCATCTCCAGAGCCTAGCACTTGCTGGGTTTGGTAAGTACTTGCTGAGTGAAGGAATGACTTGTGAGCTTCTGAGACCCCAGAATTATTCCCAGACTCAGGCCGGCTTCTCTAGCTGAGGAATGGCGGGACTCAAGTGTGGAGAAAAGGCTCCCCTATGGCTGCCAGTCTCTAAGAGCTCCCCCACTTCAAAGGACTTGCAGATAAGAAGAGCTTCCTAGACTAAGTGAGATCCTGCCCTCCCCCCGTCCTTTCCTCTCCCACACCAAATGTGCACATGAAAATCAAGCTTTCTTATCTGCCTAGGCTCAGGTTTGGCACCCTAGGACTTGAAAGGGGGGGAGAGAGAACCGATGGTCTACCCAGATGTCCTTAAAGGCCTCCAGCTGTGGACTACAGGACAGTGTTCTTCTGAGGTGCCAACCCCAACTTCCACCTGCACAGAGGTGTGAGGCTCTACTTGGATGGGAATGGAAGAAGCTGCCTGGAAACTTAGAAGGCAGAGGATCCCAGTGAGGGTAGTAGACCTGGAAGGATTCCAGGAGAGAAAAAATGCAAGAGAACAGGTCAGATAGAGGTTCTCAAAATTGGAGGAGGAATTCTCTGTATAAGCCAGAGCCTGATCCACACGTGCTGAGTGGATTGTGGGATGGATGGAAGAGTTGATGACCAGAATGGGTGGTGACCTATTCAAGGACCACTGGATGCTTCCTTGGACTCTGTGGCATGAGTCAGAACCAGTCTTTGTCCCCGAGCAGTTCACAGTAAACAGATGGCAATACCACAGTTATAATTCAACTTGGGGATGACCTTGAAAGGTGGAGAGACTGTGGCCATGAGCTAAAGACAAGATTAAGCCAAATTCTCAAGAAGGTTCAGGGGTCACTGACCTGGAATTTAAGATGCTCTGAGCATTTCATGAACTACACTGAGATGAAATTCAAAATGCCCAAGTATCTTGGTCGGTGCTGTGATTATAGCTTCTTAAAAAGGAATTTGGTATGGTTAAGAGATAGTGGGCATACAAATTTATGAAAAACTTAAAAGCTGAGGAGGTCTACCTCTCCATGTAGTAAGTGTGTGTGAGTTACAAACTTGAAGGGGAAGTGTAGTCTCTATACAATCTTTTGTATAATCTTTTCATAGATGAACACTTGGATTCAGGGAGGTTAAATAACTTGTTCAAGGTCACATAACTAAAGTGATAGAGCTGGGATTGGGTGCCATGTGATGCCATGGTTGTGACTTGGAAATAAGATGATCTCCTTTATATCACAAGAATCTCAGGATCTATATCAGCAGAACTCTTGGATACAAATTCCAGAGCCCGCAGAAACACAGTTCAAAAGCTTTGAGTCTAAACAAAGACCTAGAGGCAGGAGAACCAGGGACGAGCTTGGTAGAAGTGTTTGTTCATTGTGACTAAAGAGTGTGTTTGCTTACAGGAGAAGGATGTGAAGCTACAAAGGGACATCAGGCCTTTTTTTCTAGGGGATTTGAGCACTGGACCAAGTGCCCACACTTCCCAAGGCCCCTTGTATAGAGCTGACACCAGGATCTATCTCTTGGAAGTATTTATAAACCAACAAAATGCAGAAGACACTTGGTATCCTAAGTGGGGAAATGAGATCTGAGTTCTACGAATTCTGTTTCTGTTGTTCCCATGAACAGAATTTATGACAAAGACTTAACTATTAGCTAAGATTTATTAACAACTGACTTCATGCTGTTTTTAGAACTTTATATGAATTAACTTGTTTATCCTCCAGACAACTCTATGAGGCAGAGACTGCTAAGAACCCATTTATATATGAGCAGGTGGAAATCGTAGTTTGTGCACCTTAGATGAATGACATGTGTTCTCTGGGCCCCAGTTTTGCATCCACAACCAGGACATTGAACTAAAAACAGCTCATGTAAACATGGCCAACACGCAGTTGATGTGCAAGAGAGGTTTGTTGAACCTTAGTGTGATATGAGTAATGAAGTGACAGGGCCAAAGTTTTCTGACTCCAGACTTTGGTTTCTCTACCATTCTATCCCTTATCCCCAGAGTTCTGCACATAGTAGGTGGCCACTGAATGTCTGTTAAGTAATTGATGGTGTCATGGTGCATTCTGGGGTCTGCTTTGGACTGGTTATCTCTCCATACCATCCATAGGAGGGTTAGGTTGGATGTTCTTAAGCTGGGAAGTCCCCTCCTGCAGACAGACACTGCTTCTCTGACTCGCTGAGTCTGATTTCCAAGTGGAACCTTTCCAGGCAGCCTCTGAGGAGGGGTGGTAGCATCCCCTGACAGGGTTATGCTTCCCTCTGTGCTGTGTCAGCCTGGGGCACGGTGGATCCCTGACTCTTTGGGTGGCATGTACAAGACTGCACCAGCTTGTCTGAGAGCCATGAGTGGTTAAGGAGTGTGTGGGACTCACTGCTGGGTGGGTGATAGCAGCCCATGTTTGTGTTTGTGTGAAGGAGTTAGTCTCCATGCCCATTTCCTCCTAGATGTAGATTATCTGGTCCTTCAGAAATAAGAATCAATCAACTCAGGAAACCCAAGTTGCAAGTTCAGGCTATGGATGTTGGGCAGTGTGGACGTCCTTTTTTCCCCCCACAGGGTGCATGCACTCACTGAAGACAGATTGAGAGGAACACAGAGAAGGAAAGTGAGAAATCATCCCCAGGAGGGATGACCATGCTGCAATTCCTTTTCCTTCATCCTTCTCTTGGGATTTTGGGCATGCACACACATGTACTTGGAGGGAGTGTCAAGCCATCAGGTCAGGGATTTGGTGGTTGGCCATGTGGGAGTCCAATGCCTTAAGCACCATGCACCTGCTGGCCCCTGGAGGTCTTTTCTTTAACAATCACCTTGGTTTCTGCCTTGAATTTCTACAGAACTGGTTATAGGACCCTGAGGGTGACCGCATCTGCAGAGGAGGAAGAAAAGGGAGTGATGAAGCAAGTGCAGTGGAAAGTAAAGATTCTGGGCAGGGGGAGAAAAGAAAGAAAGTGTGCAGTCAGGCGGGCCATGGGAGCAAGCCAGTAGGGCTTCCCAGGCCCTGTCCCTCCTGTGGCACGCAGGGCATGCTGGTGCAGGAGCTCTGATGTCACACCTGGAGTTGACTACTAGATCCTCGGGTTTGTACTGGGTCAGGTCAGTGCTGAGCTGACCAGGCGGGGGCCTTGCTGCCCTTATGTGGGTGGGGTAGCACGGAGTTATTTTTAGAGTTGAACCATTGGCTGAGCTCATAGCCCAGCTCTCAGCCCCTCTCCTGAGCCTGTGAGAGATGTATTGTAGGCCACCCTGGAGTGGGGGCAGTTCTCAGGAAAGCCCAGCTCACCTTGACCTGCTGGACCTTCTCCCCAGCCTTCCTCAGAACCCACCCTGTCCGGAATTGGCTTGCACAGTTGGGGTGAGGTTAGAGGAGTGGGTGGGGAGGGGCTACCCTCTGGGGCCTGTGGCTCTGGCCAGCTAGCTTGATCTGCTAGGCCAATGGGAAGTAGCCCAGAATGAAGAAAAGGGCCGTGCAGATCCATGAATGGGACATGGAGTCAAGGGGCTGCTATGTTCCTGCTGTCTGATCTTTTGCAAGTCGTGAAACATCTAGATCAGCCTCCACTTCTTTATCTGTAAAATGGAGAGAACAACTTAGGGAGGAACTAAACCTGGTGCTGCAGGCAAGTGGCCAGCCTAATGCTTGACACACAGTGGGAGCTAAACGTACTGCTCTTCTGGTTTTATTCTGTTACCTCCCCTCCCCCCGTAGAACCATTCATTACTTACTCCTGAATATATATACTTGCTGGGTTTCTTCAGCAGCAGGCCCATGGATACCGTAGGAAAGGCATGGGCCCAGCCCTCAGGAGCAGCTTGCAGACTGGGGACAGAGTCAGCTAGACAAGGACAATGCTTGTGGTAAGGAATGGGCTACAGCCTCCTCAGCAGTTAGATGCCCTTCTGCAGCCTGAGCAGTTGGGCACTCTCTTTCCCCCTTGAAGCACTGCCTCCTGCATGAAGCTGTCCAGGCTTTCACCTGATTTCCTACAAGGCACTGTGCCAAACACTCGACTGTCACAATCCTTGGAACAATGCCGTAATCACCCCCAATTTATAGGTAAGGCAGAAGTTAGGAACCATAGCAGATGAGATCTGAATTCATCTGTTCGTATCCAGGGCCAAAGTGCTTTCTGCAAGGACAATGCCTCTTCTTTAGACCTTCCCTCTTCCCTGGGCATCCCCAGCCCCTCTCCAAGCACTTACCACTCTGCCTCCTGATTGTGTTTCTGAGCTGCTGCCCCCACCAGGCTAGAAGCCCCCCAAGAGCTGGGACTGTACCCAATTGTTTCTTTTTTCTTTTTTGGGGGGAGAGGCTTTTGCTATAGGGCGCCTGTGCTTGCCTGACAGACAGAGAGAGTCAGAGAGACAAAGTGAGAAATCATCCCCCAGGGGGATGGCCATGTCTCAATCCCTTTTCTGCTGTTCTCCTCTCGGGATCTTGGGCACACGCGCACACACGCCCAGCATGAGTTTAAGCCACCGGGTCTGGGACTCGAACCACGGTCGACTACATGGGAGTCCAGCGACATAACCATTACAGTAACTGCTGGTCCCAGGACTGTACCCAATTTGTGACCAGGGCCCAACACAGGCTCTGGCCCAGAGTTGTGGGTGAGTGCTTGTTGAAAAGGACGTCGTGCAGAAGCACGGCTGACAGTCTCCCCTCTTCAGTTCTCCAGGGGGCAACTGGGCAGAGCCCATAACTGCAAGTCCGCCTTCCCTACAGATTCAACTTGGGCAGCATGATCCCACCCCAATTGGCCTTGGTCCCTCTCTTCTTTCTTCCTGGTCCTGGGTACTCTAGGCCAACAGGATGTGACACGGCAGGATGTGTGATGGCCACATGTGGTCAGCCATGCAGGCCCTCCTGGGTAGGAGCTGACACACTGAGGCGAGGACGAGGCAGGCGGAGAGAGGAAGCCTGACAAGAAGTCACATCTTGCCAGCCCTGGAAACCCAGTAAGGCCTTGCAAAGAAGCTTACTGAATTTAGTAAGAGCAAAGTGCTCAGAAAATCAACTCGAAAAGCAGGAGGCAGATCAGGCCAGTGCTTCCAGTTAGGATGTGGCCTGTCAGAGTGACTGCTTCTCTTTCTTGTCAAAGCCTGGCAACTGTGGGCCCATTTACCTGAGTCCGTCCCAGTAGGCCCCAAGGCCAGGGAAGCCTGGGAAGGGGCTCCACCTGGGCAGTGACTGACAGGTTGTCAGGAAGGACAGGCATTTGGATGGGAACTTGGTTCCCGAGCAGATCAGACAGCAGTGGAGATTCCAGGGTGAGCTGGCCCTGGTGATCCATGCTCTGAGACCTTCTCCTCAGCCTCTGCTCAGTCTCCCCACCCACTTCCCAATCTCCATCCTGCCTCCTGTCCTCCCCTTGGTCACTGGCCAGTGGCTCTGGGGGTGGAAGAATCAGCTAATTCATCAGGCAGGAGATGCAGGGAGGCTGGAGCCGTCAGTCCATGAATCAGCCCAGCTCTGGTGCTCTGTCAGTCGGACAAGACTCAGCGGCATCTGAAGTATGTGCCCCAGGGGTGTTGTGGTGTGGAGGGAGAGGAGGCCTCCAAGACTCGCCAGACCTGGGCTCACGTCCTGCCACCACCCTCAAAGAGGGGAGAGGCTGCAGTGGCAGGAAAATAGAGAGATGTTGGAATAAAATAAAATTGCAGCTACATAGGAGAACTCATTTCCAGTGTCATACAAAAATAAAACACAGTGGGGAGAAAAAAGATGGCAACAACTTGCTGTATTTCTCAAAGAAACTAAAAGGGAGGACTTTGTTCCCAACACAAATGGGGTTGAGATGATGGGTGTGCTAATTATTCTGAATTAATCATTACACATTGTATTCTTTTATTGAAAACAATCACATTGCGTCCTTACAAATATGTGCAATTATAATACGTTTACGAAATCATGCTTTAAAAGCCCGTGTTCTCCTCTGTCAAATGGGGATAATAGAAACCACCTTGCTTAACTCACAAGTGGTTGAGGGGATCAAATCAGAGAGAGGGTTTGCAAGTGACTGCCAATGACCACCACCATCATCTCCAACCATGCTGGGAGCCAGTGGCAGAACCCAGCTCAAAGGCAGGTCTCTGGACACCAGCCCGATGTTCTTCCCCTGGACCAGTCCCTCATGTCGATCCAACCGAGGCTACAGCCTGGCCTGGAGGCAGAGAGACAGACTAGGACTCTGGGCTGTGCCTCAAGGCCCACCTGATTTTCAGTTGCAGGAGTTGAGAGCACCGAGAATCGGACCATGGTTGTGTTAAACAGAGTAAATGACTGGTCGGTGAGTGTGACTGATGACGTTGATTCTCTCAGCGAATCCTGCACAGACCACAAGACACTCAGCGTGAAGGGTCTGCATGTGTGTTGAGCTGAGTACAAGGGACCTGGGACAAGGGTGGCATAAGCTCCAGTACTCAAGGAACTCGCAAACTCCTTGAGAGGTGAGACACCAAGATACAGCTAAAAATAGACGGAAGAGCATCCAAGTCACCAAGCCTGGTCTGTTCACAATAGTGTTGACTCCCGGGGCCTGATGTGTAGCTGGCATTTGGTAAACCCTTGCCATTGGAAGGAATAGGAAAGGAAAGAAGGGCACATTATTCTAACGCCCTTTGCTACTTCTATGCCTCTAGGAGGTTTGGGTGAAGGTTGGTCCGAACCTCAGACTGCTCAGCTGTTGTGTGGTGGTTTGTCACGCTTCCTTGCTCCTATTCCTGAGGGTCTTCAGCCCCTCCATGCCATGTTAAACCATCGGACTTAGACACAAAACTTCAACCTTTTCCACAAATATTTACCTGCAGTGGGCATTTCGTTGTACTCTGTCACTTTACTGAACACTGGAGGATGTCATAGGGGCGGGATCACAGGTCTGGCTGTTTGCAGATCACCCTGGAGAAGAACAGCCCACCTGCCCAGCCCGAGCTTCTGTCCTATGGCCCTCTCCACAGGCTTCCTAGCAGTGCAGTGTAGTGGGTCCCACTCACCTCCCGCATTCCGACTCCATGGTTTCTGTGTAGAGAGGAGGACCGCCAGTCTGCTTCCCAGTTCCTGAGAATCCCAAGGAATACAATATACTCCATTTTTTCCCCTTCCACATTTGCGTCCCTGGGAGGTTTCCAGGGCCTGCAAGTGAGGCAGGTTCAACACATGGCAGAGAAGCCCTTTCTAACGCCAAGAACTATCTAGATTACCTGGCGGTACTGAGCTCCCTGGCACAGAAGATGTGACCCAGAGTGAGGCTGCAGAGGGGCCCCAGGTAATGCTTCAGGTATTTATTCAGCCTCAGGGTTGGGAAGTGTAAGAAGCCATGAAGCAGGAGAACTGGGATTAAGGCACCACACAATTTACTAACTCTCATCGACGGCCTGATCCAATTCCGAGTCACTTCTGTGCCTCAGTTTCCCCATTTGCACCACAAGTGGGAGCAGGGTATAAGGAGGTCCAACCGAGACTCTCTTAGGGTCCTGCAGCTCTGAGACACTGTGGTTTCCTGGCATCTCGAGGGGGACGATGACTTGTTTTCTCTGCACCAGGAACTAGGTGTCGAGCTTGTGGGAAATTGAAAGTGAGTGACTGGATCTTCTTATCTCTCTGGCTCCAGGCCCAGCTGGGGCTCTGTCTGGCTGCAGCAAATGGGGAGGGGGCTGGCCCCAGACTCTCTTCTTGTCTGTGGAGAAAGTGAAGCAGGCCCTTGGCTTCGGCTTCCTGTGTGGAGTGGGCCTGATGAGGCAGGGCTGTGGCAGCATTGAGCAGCGTGGCCTCTGCTCTGCTGGGTCAGGAAGGTGCATCTTCTGCATCTCTGTGCTGCCCTGGGGCAGGGTGGGACTGGGATACAGATGGAACCTTTCTTTTACAATGCAGGCTTCATGGGAGGGGGTGGGACATCAGGGCTCTCTCTGACTTTCACTGTAACTGGTCCAATTATCCCCCAAATTTCTTCCTCCAAGGTCTCCAAAGACCTCTTTTATTAGTAGTAATTACTTTGAGAGCATCTACCATATTTTGCACTGGGCACTAAAATATAATAGGAATATAAAAGGCCTGGCCTTTGTCTTATCTGGGGAGAAGAAGATAAAGAGGCCATCAAGAGTTCAGAAGGGTATATTCTATGGAAGGAACTCACAGAGGCCTATGGGAGCCATACCTAGGTGTGATTGGGCCACGCAAGGATTCTGGAAGCTATGTAGGGACTTGCTAAACCCAGGGAATGTAGTGTTTCGGGGGAGAAAGCCATGTGAGCCATGCCTACAAGCGCCTACGGTGGAGAGAGATAACATCGTCCTTTCTGAGACTTGAGGTGTCCTTTCTTTGAATGGCTGGGGAAGAGCAAGGGGTAGGAGGGGTGGGGAGGTGAGTGTGATGGAGCTGAGGCTGGGGGGGAGCAGTCAGGCTCAGGTAGGATCTGGAGGCCTCTGAGGAGGCTAAGGATTCTGCTGGAGGCAGTGGGAGCCAGCAGAGGGCTTTAACTGGAGCAATAGGGTCAGATTTGAACCTGAAGAAATGGCTGCGACATGCCATGTGGGAGACAGTCTGGAAGGAGAGCTTCTGTTGACAAGTTGGAAAACTGGTTTGGGAACCGAATAAGGCATGACCATGGATGAAGCTGGGGATATTGGAGAGAAATTGGTGGATATGTGAGATTGTGAGGACATAGAATGAGCAGGATCTTCTTATTCCATGGACTCTGCACTCCTTTTGTTATTTTTTGTTCTATAGGACATATATGCTTGTGCATGTAAACAAGAGAGAGAGAGAGAGAGAGACAGCCCCCCCCCCTCCCACGAGGGATGGCCACACTGCGAACCCCTCTCCCCTGAGTTCAGAAGGGTATATTCTATGGAAGGAACTCACAGAGGCCTATGGGAGCCATACCTAGGTGTGATTGGGCCACGCAAGGATTCTGGAAGCTATGTAGGGACTTGCTAAACCCAGGGAATGTAGTGTTTCGGGGGAGAAAGCCATGTGAGCCATGCCTACAAGCGCCTACGGTGGAGAGAGATAACATCGTCCTTTCTGAGACTTGAGGTGTCCTTTCTTTGAATGGCTGGGGAAGAGCAAGGGGTAGGAGGGGTGGGGAGGTGAGTGTGATGGAGCTGAGGCTGGGGGGGAGCAGTCAGGCTCAGGTAGGATCTGGAGGCCTCTGAGGAGGCTAAGGATTCTGCTGGAGGCAGTGGGAGCCAGCAGAGGGCTTTAACTGGAGCAATAGGGTCAGATTTGAACCTGAAGAAATGGCTGCGACATGCCATGTGGGAGACAGTCTGGAAGGAGAGCTTCTGTTGACAAGTTGGAAAACTGGTTTGGGAACCGAATAAGGCATGACCATGGATGAAGCTGGGGATATTGGAGAGAAATTGGTGGATATGTGAGATTGTGAGGACATAGAATGAGCAGGATCTTCTTATTCCATGGACTCTGCACTCCTTTTGTTATTTTTTGTTCTATAGGACATATATGCTTGTGCATGTAAACAAGAGAGAGAGAGAGAGAGAGACAGCCCCCCCCCCTCCCAGGAGGGATGGCCACACTGCAATCCCTTCTCCCTTCTCTCGGGATTTTGTGCATGCACACACACATACCTAAAGTGATCTTTAAGCTGCTGGGTTTGGGATTCTAACCACACCATCAGTCACATGGGATCCAAAGCCTTAACCTCCATTCTACCTCCTGGCCTAATCCTGCATCTGAACGATTTGTTTCCAAATTCAATTTATTACATTCATTAAAGAAGCGATAAGATTAATAGTAAAATAACCAAGATGGTATTGGATGGGCTTCGTTCAAGTACTATAGCTCCTTGATGATGTATTTTGACATGTAGGTTTTTTAAAATTGTATTTTTGGCATGCAGACTTTGAATTGAATCTTAAACATCTACCGCCCATCACTTAGTAGTGGCATCAGACCTTTGGGTCATAGCTACAAAATGATTTTGCCCCACTTAGCACCATCACCCTAGAAAGCAGAGCAACTTGTACCTCAAGGTTGTACATAGTGGCAATCGCTCTCTGGCCTCTGCCTCTAGAAGTGCCTCCCAGTGACTGTCCACACTGCAGCCAGGAGGATCTTTCCAGAATGAAGATCCATCACTTCTAAATTGCTCGGTGGAGTCTGGGTTTCTTTGTCTTCTTTCTCAGCACCTTCCCCCAAGTGGACCTCATCCCAGTCACAATAACACCCCTATGAGGAAAACAAAAAGTCTGTGGAAAAATAGAATTAAGGTACAAGATTATTTTTGACTCAACAGAAAAAGATCTTGAAATCCATGTGTAGTTTTTTTCATAATCCGTGTCTATTTTTCCTAATAGACATTTCCCCTGAACTTTCGAAACCCCCTCTTCTGTTATTCAGTCTCAACTCTCAGTCAGGATGCTCCTGATGATTGGGCCTCAGATCCTACATGACAAGTCCACCTGGGTAACTCCTGGGAGCTTAGACTCGGTCTGTCTGACATCCAGCTCTGCTCTTCCATCTTCCATCTGCCTCCTCCACTTCCTCCCTGTCTGGTAAACGTGCCAGGCACCTGATGATCTTCCTTGAAGATCATTCTCTCATTCTTACCCTCGCAGTCAACTCATTACCATTTACTTAGTTCTTTCCAACTCTGCTGTCAGCCCTCCCCGGTCCCAATCTAAATCCCCATGCTGTCTTGCCAGGATCACTTCTGGAACCTTCTACCTGGGATCACTGCCTCCATCTTGCCTTTCTCCAACTGTCCCCACATAGCAGCCAAAGGAAGTTTAAAATTTAAAATGGATTGTGTTGCCTGCCCTCCCCCACACACACACCTTCCCTGCTTAAAATCAAGTGGCACTTGCCATGTTTTTTAAGATAATATCCACACTTCATAAGACCTGGTATGATCTGGCCCCTACCTACTGATGGTGATTGTCAAAATAGCTATGATGTAAGACAGTTCAAAGAATGTCCTGGGCTGCATATCTCCAGGTGTGCAAGGAGACTTAAAAAAAGGAAGAGAAATAGCAGCTGTATTCTTTTACACTCAGAAGGTCAGCATAGGCCAGGCACTGCTGCAGTCACACATGTTAGCATGGGGCAGTGGCCAGAGCTGCAGTTCCTCTGTCCCCTATCATGTTCCCCTTTGGCCTCTTCTCCTCCTGGCCCAAGGATGTGTTCAGCTCCATGATGAAGGGGCCCTGTTTCTCTTCATCATAGGCACTTTGAAGGTAGTGAGATCACCAGGATTCTCTCCTCCCACTCCTTGTTCCCTTGACTGTCTGGTGACTTCAGGGCTCAGCATCAGGCCCAGAGACAACAGCCTCAGGTAGGCAGCTAAGGCCCCGCCCACATCTGCCCACTGTCAGATCCCTGTAACAGATCCCTTGTTATTCTGAGGACTCCTAGCAGCCCTGCTTCCCTGGTTGAGCCTTCCTGGTACTTTGCCTCTGCAGGATCAACACTGGCTGTTCTCCCTGGTGATCACCACCGGTCAGCCGCCCTGGCCTTCTGTGCTTCTTTGTTTTCTTGAACACGTGAAACTCCTTCCTACTTCAGAGCCTGTTTCCGTACTATTCCTGCTCCCCGGTGCTGTCCTTCACGCTCTGACCAACCCTGTTCATCGTGGGGACTGCATGTCTATGTTTTCACATGATGCTTTTTTTTTTTTTTTTTTTTTTGCTATAGGGCGTGTGTGCTCACCAGACTGACAGAGAGAGAGACAGAGAGATAGAAAGCAAGAAATCACCTCCCAGGGGGCATGGCCATGCCGCAATCCCTTTTCCTCCATTCTCTTCTTGGGATCTTGGGCATGCACACACACGCACCTGGCGTGAGTTTAAGCCACCAGGTCCAGGACGTGAACCACAGCCGACTACATGGGAGTCCAGTGACATAGCCATTACGTCAACTGCTGGTCCCTGTTTTTCTGTGTATGCGTATGGTGGGATCGTGTGCATTACACCTGTCTCCTCAGAAGGCCAGGGTCACATCTGGTTCATTTACCTCATACAGCCCTGCCTCAGAGAGTGGTTGATCTAGCAGTTCTTTCTTTAAAAAAAAAAAAAAAAAAATTCTAGAGGGCATGTGTACACACTGGGGGTTATGGCGTGGGGGAGAGAGAGAAAGTAAGAAAGTATCCCTTAGGGGGGATAGTCACACTGCAATCCTTTCTCCTCCATTTTCTTCTTGAGATATTTGGGCATGCAGGTACATGTGCCGGGCATGTTTTTCAAGTCACCCTGTCCGGGATTCAAACTGTAGTCAGCTATGTGTGATCTAGTTGCCTTAACCACCATACCATTAATTGGTCCTGTTGCCTAGTAGTTTTTGTTTGTTTATTTGTTTTTGGTATAGGGCACATGTGCTTGCTGGAGAGAGAGAGAGAGAAAGCACCCCCCTGGGGAATGACCATGCCAGAGCAATCCCTTTTTCTCTATTCTCCTCTTGGGATTCTGGATACACACACACACACACACACACGAGTCCAGTATATTTTTCAAGTTCCAGGTCCAGGACACGAACCATGTAGTCAACCATGTGGGATCTGGTGCCTTAACCACCACACCTGGCTGCCCCCATAGTAGGTCCTTAGCGATTATTTATTTAATAATAAATGAAAGACTGAGCAAACAAACGGAAAAGTAGATAGAAGAAAGAAGAGGAAACAAGAAGGGAAAGAAGGGGGAAGGAAGGAGGGGGAAGGAAGTGGGGGAGGAAAGAAAGGAAGAAGAAAGATCTTTTTTATCACTCATTTATCAGCTATGTTCCCCTTCCTAGGAGAGCCTTCTTGGGAGGGCTGGTAGAGACTGGCTCAGGTCTCTCATTATCACCCCCTTGTCACACTGGATTCCTTTTGTCTCTTACTTTCTTCTCTCCTCTAGCTCTGAGGAGGCACTGGGTCTGGAAAGTGGTAGGAGTGCAATGAATGTGGGAACTTGTGGCAAGGCCAAGGCTGTGGCATGCCAAGTCTTTTACCATCACACTCCTGCTCACCCCTGGGGCTCATCCATCCTATCACCAAACTCTTCATGTTTACCTGAGCAAGTCTCACCCTTTGGCCCCTCCCCAGCCTTTCATATGCAATCCCTCCTGTTCTGGAGGGCCAATTCACCTCTCCCCTGCAGACTGCAGACCTGCCCTTCTAGGCCAGCTCAAAGAGCAGCCTTCCTCAGGCTGGCCAGGAAAAAGGAGAAGTCAAGTGCTGACTGTTTTTTTTTCCTCCCAGGAGGTTTCTTTCTCCCAAATGCCTGTTCAGTGATTCAAAGGTTTGCCAAAATAAGAGAGGTCATTCCTAGGGCTCCCTCCCTGCTCGACAAAGCTCTGGACCAAATTTCACACAGAGGGCAGTGGAGAGCCCTGGTGGGTCTTGGCCTGTCCAAACTGTGAAGCCAAAGTTAAAACCCTTGGCTCCCTCCTTGCTCTACAAAGCCCCAGACTAGGTATATAAGCTGGTGTTTCCCTGAACTACGGGGAACACAGTGCTACTCACCCCTGCTGTTTCCTTAGCCCTGCCTCACAAGGTCCTCACTTGTGCCCTTCCTTCTACTTCCTCTCATCCCAGCATCTGTTTCCCTTGCACAGGGCTTGGATTTCATTTGGGATCAATAATATCTCTGCCTGTGGTCTGGAATTCTAGCCCTTCACTCCCTCTCACTCATTTTTATTTCTTCAGGCTTTCTTCTGGGCACTAGGGATACATCATTACCAGTCTCTAACTTGGTGAACTCTCAGTCTGACTGGAGAGAGAGAGAGACATGTAGACAGACAACCACAGCCTACTGTGACAGATGGGGTCACGTGGGACTGTTAGAACAAAAAAGGGGAAAAGAGGGACTAGGGGAACTTTTCAGAGAAAGTGACATCTAAGCTCACACCTGAGGATGGTTGGATTTGGCCAGGCAAAAGAACAGTGAGTATCCTGAGCAAAGGGGTAGATGTCCCAGGTAGAGAGAACAGCAAGGAAGGCCTAGAAGCAAAAGAGAAGGGCCTGAGCCAGCTGGTGGCATGGTGATTAAGGTGCTGGCAGTTTGAGTTCTGTACATGTGGGCTTGAAAAACACAACAGGAGTGTGTAAGTACATGCCTAAAATCCTGAGGGGAGAATGGAGGAGAAGAGATTACAACATGATCACCTTCCCTGGGGGGTGATTTCTTACTTTCCCTCTATCTCTCTCTGTCTCTCCCAAGAGGAGAGAGTGCACATACTCTATAGCGAGAGCGAGAGCGAGAGCGAGAGCGAGAGAGAGAGAGAGAGAGAATCTGCATCAGGGAAGGGAGCAGCTCTGAGTAACCTGAGTGTAGAGGAGTAGGGGCAGCCCCAGGAGACCAGGGTGGACAAGGTGTTTGGGATCACATCACAGAGGGCCTTAGGGAGTCCAGATAGCAAATTCAATCTTCACACAGAAGGCAGTGGAGAACCCTGGTGGGTCTTGGCCTGTCCAGCTGTGAAACAGGTGTAACAACCCTTGGCAAACCTTGGTTTTCCTCTGTTGTGGAGGACTGCACTCAGTGTCCCTTCTCTGCTACCTCACTGCACCATCTTGGGCCTGTCCTTCTCAACCTCCTATTCCAACTGTCCCCACTCCCTGGTCCCAGCACTCTTCATCTATAGAAGAAGGCATTTGGACTAGGTGATTGTGCAGAATCTTCTAGCTCTGAGATGCTCTGATTCTAGGATATTCTGTTTGATTAGTTAATTAACTGATGAAGTAACATTTACAAGCTGTGCACCAGGTATTTTATGGGAACACGGGGATCCCCACCACTGCCCTGCAGAGTTCACAGTCTGCTGGAGAGGCCACATGCTAATCTATACCCATAACACGCAGCAGAATGAGCTCAGAGCCATGCGAGCACACTGGAGCGAGTGATTCATTCTCCCTTAGGGATCTGGGGGCGGCTTCAGAGGGGAGGCAGCCAATGATCTGGGCCTTGAAGGATGCACTGGGGGATGAAGAGAGGGCCTGCTTTGTTCAGGGAGAATGAGTCACCTGGGGGGCTGGAGACAGGTAGCCGGGTGCCCCTGGAGGCCCTGATTACCAAGCCAAAGGGTGTGCTCCACCCCTGCAGGGTGTAGGAGCATGAGGAAGTCTTAACGAGGTGGGTGAGCTCACTCACTCTCTCTTCTGGAGACTGGAGTGGAGTTCATTTCATTGACTGGAGTCAAATTCACATGGTGCATACAGGAAAGGAGAGTTGTCTCAGAACCCCAGTTTCAGGCTAGACTGTGAGCCGGGGACCAAATATGTGATCTTGCTTGCTTTCACCCTGACAACTCCCCAGGATAGGGACTATAATTCAACTTTTCATAGGAGAGAACTGAGGCTCGAGAGGGCCAGATCAGAGGGTTGTGAGGTGTTGGAGCCAGGACAGCAAACCCTGCATAGTGTGCCTACCTCCAGAGCCGTGATCTTTCTTTCAGTCGCCCTGACTACCCAGAACCCAGGCCTGTGCTCTGAGCTGGGTATTTTCCACTGAGCCCAGCACCCATGTCCAAGGGCATGTTCTAAGAAGTTTCCTGTTGCCTCTAGTGACATTTGGTTATGAAGAGGAGTGAGTGCTGAAGGGGCAGGAGAGGAAGTGCCCCTCATCTGTTCTGTCATGGGACACCCTCCAAGGATGGGCACCAGGCTCCCCACTTGTCTGGGTGGGAATAAACTCTTGAACTCTCCGCATAGATAAAAAGTGCTATCTCCGCCCAGCCCTGAGTGTCGGCAGATGGGGCCTCTTTGGCCAACCTCCGGCTGCCTTCACCCACAGTTGTGAGGAAAAGCTGTCTGAGGAGGGAGGGAGGGCCTGGAGATGCCCCAGCACAGGCAATGAGCATGGAGTTGAGTGTACAAGGAACTGAGGAGGTATGGGTTCACGTGCCAGCTCTGCATGTCCCTGAGATGGGATTGTAGACGTCTCTTCTCTGAGCCTCAGCCTCTCATCTGTAAAGAGGGGTTGATGGGACCAGCAGTTAGGGTAATGGCTATGTTGCTGGACTCCCACGTAGTCGACCGCGGTTCGAGTCCTGGACCTGGTGGCTTAAACTCACGCTGGGCGCGTGTGCGTGCGTGCCCAAGATCCCGAGAGGAGAACGGAGGAGAAGGGATTGTGCATGGCCATCCCCCCTGGGGGGTGATTTCTCGCTTTCTGTCTCTCTGTAGCTCTCTGTCTGGCGAGCGCACGTGCCCTATAGCGAAAACCTCTCAAAAAAAAAAAAAAAAAAAAAAAAGAAAAAAAAGAAATTTTTTTTTAAATGGGCTGCCCCCGAAGCCAATTCAAGAAAAACCCTCAAAAAAAAAAAAAAAAAAAAAGAAAAGAGGGCTGATGATCCCTTTTTGTTTTAAGTGGCATTATTCCTCTAAAGGTGCTTGCTTAGAGCTGGCCCCATAGCCTAGTGGTTAAGGGAGCTGAATCCTACACAGCTGAAACTGCGGTTTAAATTCCAGCCCCGGAAGCCTGAAAAACACTCTAGGTGTATGTGCCCCAAATTCTAACAGGATGGAGAACTGGAGGATAAGAGACTGTGGTGGGAGCATGCCCCATCGGGAGGTCCACTCTCTCTCTCTCTCTCTCTGTCTCTCACTGGCAAATGCATGTGCCCTCTGGCAATCAAAAAACCGGAGGTGCATCAGCTGGTATATGGTGCAGAGCAAACCCTTTGCAAATGGACGGTCTCAGTGTGGTCGTAAAATGGCTGCCAGATCCACACGTCAGCTACCACCTCCTGAGCCGTGTGGCTCTAGGGAAGTTTACTTCAACTCAGAGCCTTGGTTTCCTCTTCTGTGAAATGAGGGTTGTTGTGGAGATGACACTGGGTGGCTCACATAAAGCATGTAGGATAACGCTGGCAAGGTGGCGAGCGCGATCATCGTTAGTGTAAACGTCTGAGTCTCCCTCGGAGCGCGGGGCACCCAGCTCCCTCTCTTGCTCTAGGAAGCCCTACTGTCTCTCCCTCTCTTCCTCACCCTCTGGCACTCGCACGTCCTCTCTGAGTCTCAGGGGGAGGGCCGCTCTGTGGACCCCTTCGCAGGGTGTAGAGAGATTTGAGGCTGAGGGCATCCGGCCTTTCTGGCCCAGCTGAGACAGACCCATGCGGACCACGTGCACCACCTCCCACACCATCTGCCTTGTGCTGGAGAGTGAGCCTATTTTTTATTTTCTCTGATTCTACAGGCAAACTGTCACTACTATAATGACCCTTGAACCCAAGATCCTGATAAGTCAGGGCCCAAAAAGACCTCTGAGGCAGAAGTGTGCCCCAAATTCTAACAGGATGGGGAATGTGTGCCCCACAATGCTCACTCCATGCACTTGTCCCTTGTCCCTGCCCTCCTCTGAGCCCCAGCAGAAGGCACCAGACCTCAATACAAGTCTCAGGGCAGCATGACTGATCCAGTTTCCCCCTGCTGCCGGGAATAAAGTCCTCTGTCAGGTCTAGCTCTCGTGCTTCCAGGCCTGAAGATGAGTCTGCCTGTCCTCCTCAGAGCACAGCTAGGCAGACTGGCTCTGAGAGTTGGCTGTTTTTATAACCTCTTCCCACTCCTCCCCCAGTCCGCAAAACCCCACCTGCTCACCCCACACTCTGGGCCTCCTCTTATCTCCTCACTCTAAGCTCCCCATCCATTACTGTCAGCTGGCAACATGGGTTTTATCTGAGCCTCCCTGGAACGAAATTGATTTCTATGAATAATTGGAATAGTTGACCGGTGACCGGCTATTGCTGCCACCAGGGTGACTGGGGCTTCAAAGCTCACACCACGCTCCTCCCCGTCTAGCATTCCCAGTGGCTGTTGTCTCAGTCAGACCACCCTGACCTTCTGCCTGGATCACGGTTAGAGCTTTCCAGCTGCTCAAGCTGCCAGGCCCACCTGCCCTTTCCCCACAGTCCTCTGTCATCCACTCCACTGGCTCCTGGGCATAGCAGCTCAGTTGATCTTTAAAAGTGCAAACCTTTGTAGCCCTATCAAGTGGATCTTCCTGACCCAATTCCAACTTACTTTCCCAGCCTTCTCGGTAAAGATTCACCCTCATGTTCTCTAGGCATCAATCACAGGAGACCTTTCCCCAAGCTGCCCCCTTGGGTGTGCTCATTCATTCTTCCAGCCTCTGCTGAGCACCCACCTCATCTAGGTCCTCTGGGGTGGAGGACGCTAAGAATACAGACAGGAAGGCATAGGCCTCGTCCTCTGAGAGCACATGGGCTGATGGGAGAGGCAGGTGTGTAAGCAGATCATTTGTGATGGAGTGAGATTGGGTCTACAGACAGGGCTGGAAGGAGCGGGGTTGGGCTGCAAGAACCCAAAGGGCTGCAATCCAGCACAGAGTTGGTAGGAAGGGTTTCCTGGAGTGGGATCTTTTTAAAAAATTTTTAAGAATTATTTAATTCATTAGCATTATTTAAAAATTTCCTGTAGGGCATGTGTGCTCACCAGAGAGAGAGAGAGAGAAAGAGAGAGGAGACAGAAAGCAAGCCACCAGGTCTCAGACTCAAATTATTGTCAGCCATGTGGGAGTCCAGTACCTTAACCACTGTACTAGCCTGGAGTAGGGTCTTGAAAGATGACAAATTGTTCAGACAGGCAGAGGAGACTTTACCTGTTAAACAATACTGACCTCTTGAGCCAGACCGAGTCAAATGCTTCTGCCTCCAAAAATTCATCCTTAATTGGCAAGGCTAACACTAACCTCCCTGCAGGGCCATCTTCCTGGCCCGTGCAGTTGCCTGAGATGCTGCACTGGGTTTAATCTTTTGCAGTTGCTGTCTTGGAGTTATTAATAATTTTTGAACAAGTTCTACATTTTCTTTTTCCACTGCGTCCCCCCAAGTCATGCAGCTGGCCCTGCCTCCCCCAGCTCTTGATACTTTCAACCTTGAATTTATTGACTTTTCTTTGGGGAGGACCCGCAGTTCCAGGTGGGTCTGCCTCATCTCTGTTCTCAAGTCCAGCATGGAGGCAGGCACCCAAAGGGACATCTGTGACGATGACGCTGAATGTGATGAGACCTTGCTGGGACCTTTTAGTTGAAGCCAGAAGAGCCTCCCACAGGAAGGGGTGTGGTCCAGCTGCACTTGCTGCAGGAATTCAGAGAGGAGAGATGGCTTTGCCCAGTGTCAGGAAGTGCTCCCCAGAGCACCCTCCTCTGTGCTTCAGCCATGATGGCGCTGTGCTCAATGCCCTTCCTGACGTCTAGTCTCAATTCTTGCTGTGTGAAGCCCTCCCCCCTCTCCCCAGGCCTGAGAAGCTGGGAGGTAGGATGACAGCATCTTAATTTCCCTGCTAATTACAAGTGCTGGGAAGAGGGGTGCTAAATGCCAGATAATTACTCGGGAGGAGACACGTGCCAGACTCCCAGCCCCAGGAATTTCGCTTTAATGGTTTTCTTTTCTTCTTCCTTAAAAAAGATAAAAAGAGTTAAGGCTGGTCTCTCCCCTCAGCCTTAGGAGGTAAAGAAAGCAGTCCCTTTCCTAATCCCTTCCTGCCTCCCTTATCAGAGACCAGAGAGAGAGAGAGAGAAAGAGAGAGGAGACAGAAAGCAAGCCACCAGGTCTCAGACTCAAATTATTGTCAGCCATGTGGGAGTCCAGTACCTTAACCACTGTACTAGCCTGGAGTAGGGTCTTGAAAGATGACAAATTGTTCAGACAGGCAGAGGAGACTTTACCTGTTAAACAATACTGACCTCTTGAGCCAGACCGAGTCAAATGCTTCTGCCTCCAAAAATTCATCCTTAATTGGCAAGGCTAACACTAACCTCCCTGCAGGGCCATCTTCCTGGCCCGTGCAGTTGCCTGAGATGCTGCACTGGGTTTAATCTTTTGCAGTTGCTGTCTTGGAGTTATTAATAATTTTTGAACAAGTTCTACATTTTCTTTTTCCACTGCGTCCCCCCAAGTCATGCAGCTGGCCCTGCCTCCCCCAGCTCTTGATACTTTCAACCTTGAATTTATTGACTTTTCTTTGGGGAGGACCCGCAGTTCCAGGTGGGTCTGCCTCATCTCTGTTCTCAAGTCCAGCATGGAGGCAGGCACCCAAAGGGACATCTGTGACGATGACGCTGAATGTGATGAGACCTTGCTGGGACCTTTTAGTTGAAGCCAGAAGAGCCTCCCACAGGAAGGGGTGTGGTCCAGCTGCACTTGCTGCAGGAATTCAGAGAGGAGAGATGGCTTTGCCCAGTGTCAGGAAGTGCTCCCCAGAGCACCCTCCTCTGTGCTTCAGCCATGATGGCGCTGTGCTCAATGCCCTTCCTGACGTCTAGTCTCAATTCTTGCTGTGTGAAGCCCTCCCCCCTCTCCCCAGGCCTGAGAAGCTGGGAGGTAGGATGACAGCATCTTAATTTCCCTGCTAATTACAAGTGCTGGGAAGAGGGGTGCTAAATGCCAGATAATTACTCGGGAGGAGACACGTGCCAGACTCCCAGCCCCAGGAATTTCGCTTTAATGGTTTTCTTTTCTTCTTCCTTAAAAAAGATAAAAAGAGTTAAGGCTGGTCTCTCCCCTCAGCCTTAGGAGGTAAAGAAAGCAGTCCCTTTCCTAATCCCTTCCTGCCTCCCTTATCAGAGACCTAGATCCAGACCCTCCGCATTGGGCCTGGGGAGAGTCTGAGGAGAGACAGCCTGGCTCATATTTGAGTTAGGCTGAGGGTGTGAACTGGGTGGGAGGTGGGAGGGGGTGGAAGGAGAAACCCCAGCCCTCCACTGTGCTCACCACCCACACAAGCACACACATGTACACATGTACACAAACACACACACACACACACAAACACATACACATCAGCCATCCACAGCTCCACTTCTGAGCTGCCAGTCTTGTTCAAGATGGTGAGACCCCAGGAGGCGGGGAGGGGTCTTCTCTGGTCCCCTCCATGGGCTCCACCACCCATTTTGAAGCCAGGGGCAGAGGAGGAGGCGATGTCACCCAGTTGCTTGGCCTCACTCCCGCACCCCTATGCCTGCCAGCTTCAGGCATAGCTTGAAAGGTTCCCAACAGGAAGCTATTAAGTTGATGAGCATTCTTGTGGTCCTGGATTGATACAGCGACGCTCTGTTTCATAAAGCTGTTGTAATTTCCATAATAACATTTCCCCCTTCTTAAATAAACTTGGACTCCAGCCTGAAGAATGTGGCTGACTTTGCCTGGGGAATTTGGGACCTGAGAATATCGAGGGAATGGCCTCTGGAAAGGTGGGCAGGGAAGGACAGTCACAGTTCCTCTGGCCCTAGGGCTGGACTGAGACTAGCCAGTGGAGTCTGGCTGAACAAGAATCCCTGCGGGCTTGGTCATTTAGCTCAGGGCCTGGCCTGGGCACCTCCATCCTCCTAGATATCTTCCTCTACAGCACAGGGAGGCAGTCTAGTTTGGCGGTTAGGACTACAGACCTAGGCTTTGAGTACAGGCCACTGTGTCACAGTTTGTGATCTCAGATAAGACCTTTCCCCTCTCTGCCTTAGTCTCCTCATCTGAAAAATAAGGATGATAATAGTATATACCTTACAGGTACTCTGTGAGGATTAAATGAGGTCTCTCTCTCTCTCTTTCACACACACACACACACACACACAGAGCATACTTCACACAAAGCATCAGCTCAACACAGCTTTAAAAGTATTATATACAGACTGCCTTGTTTCGGGTAATTTTTTGATTCTAAGTGTCTCAGATTCCAGAGTCAAGAAATTGTAAAATCTTAGCATCTTTAAATCATGGAGTTATAAAAGTCTTAAGATCATGGAGTAATGGAATGAAATAATAATTAACGATGTGGAATGTTAGATTCGTAGAATCCTAGACTAGGAACAAAATGACATTCATAGCTTAGGGCCTTCAAGCCAGCCTGATATGGGCCACCCAGCCTCTGTAGCACATCCCCAGGACTGCGAGTCCACTGTCTCCTCAGTTTAACCCTGGGAAGTTCTTAAACATCTGAGCCAGGGCTGCTTCCCATTGTCAACCTGTGCTGGTCCTAGTCTGCTCCCTCGTCCTACCAGAGACTGGGGAGAGAGGGGGAACAGCATGGTCTACCTAGAGTCTGTTCCTCTCAGAGCTGAGTTCTCTGAGGACAGGTTTTCTGATGTGCCCCAGGGGGGTGGGAGGATGGGCTTGGTCTGGCCAAGTCCCATTTACCAATGTCCGAGGAAGAACACTAGGCAAATCTGGCTATGGCAGGGCCCAGAGAGGTTTCTGTCACCCTCCCTGTCTTGTACCTGGCTGGTCAGTTTTGCTGAAGCTTAACCCCTAGAGTCATTTCAGCAAATGGTTTCAGGAATGAGTATTGCGTGTGTGTGTGTGTGTGTGTGTGTGTGTGTGTGCATGCTTCATGTAGAAAGCTGGAAAGGAAGCCTTGACGCCGGCTCTCATAAGTCAAGAATGCCAAGATTAAAAGAGAAATGAAGGTGAGACCAGCAGTTAGTGTAATGGCTATGTCACTGGACTCCCATGTAGTAGGCCGCGGTTCGCGTCCCGGACCAGGTGGCTTAAAACTCACGCCGGGCGCGTGTGCGTGCATGCCCAAGATCCTGAGAGGAGAATGGAGGAGAAGGGATTGCGGCCTGGCTATCCCCCCTTGCGGGGTGATTTCTCGTTTTCTGTCTCTCTGTCTCTCTCTGTCTGTCTGGCGGGTGCCCGCGCCCTATAGCAAAAAAAATTTCTCCAAAAAAAAAAAATAGCTAACATCAGAGAAATGAAGGGAGGAGAGTTGGCTGGAGTCTTCTCAGTGGGCAATTAGGCAGGCTTGCTGAAGATGGAGTACAGGCAGTGGGCTGGCAAGACCCCGTCTTATAGATGCCTGAACTGGTCTGCAGAACACCTACAATTCCCCATTATTGTTTCATCATTTCCTTCTAGAAGAAGCACACAGTCTGCCAGTGGTAGGCTTGTTAGCCCCTGGTGCAGGTGTGACTGCACTGAAGATATTTCTTCCAGATACTGCTGGCCTGGTACCTAGGTAGGGGTCGTACGGATATGTTTGCACAAGGGTGCCTGGCTGATGGACAAGGTGGGGCTGAGATTTAGCTAGAGCTCTGCTCATAAGCCATACGCCCTGGGCTGGGCCTATATCCAGCCAGAAGGTGCACATTTTTTTTTTTTCCTAATGCCCACACAGGTAATCCTAAGGTCTAGCAGCAGGTGGGGGTGGAGGTGATAAAGTAAAGGAAAATAGAGGCCCAGGGCGATGGAAATTGGGGAGGGTGCCATTTATTTGGCCTTCACTCATGCTTCAGGCCCCCACTGGACACAGAAAGGAATAAGATTGACTCACACTCAGCCCTTTCCCTTGGAGAGCTCCAGTTTAAGGCAGGGAACAGCCCTCCAAGCTGACTATGTTGAGAGGCCGGGGAGGGGGTGTGAGGATGGGGGCTGCAGGAGGCTCTACAGCTGGGGCTAGTGAAGGATGAACAGAGTGATCAGGTAGGAGGCTGGGAGGGGAGACCCAGGCAAGATGGTGGTGCTGGGGAATGGGGAGGATTCTCAGCCACCAGCACAGGGCTCAGGAAGGAAGGCCTTTGGCACACATGTGATGACTAAGTGACTAGGTGCACCGTGACTGTGGGGGAACTGGAGGGAGGTGGGCAGGGCCTGGATCTGGAGGGCCCTGGGCTGTGTGTGAAGATGCTCAAATGTTTCTCTTATCAGCAATGGCGAGCTACTGGGTGACTGGTGGGTATCTTTAGAACAATCCCTCTGGCCCAAGTTAGGAGCTGGTTGGAGTCTGTTCCTAGACTAGGAACAAAATGACACTCATAGATTAGGGCATTCAGGCCATCCTGACATGGGCCACCCAGCATCTGTTGCACATCCCCAGGACTGTGAGACCACTGTCTCCTAAGTTTAACCCTGGGGAGTTCTCAAACATCTGAGCCAGGGCTGCTTCCCATTGTCAACCTGTGCTGGTCCTAGTTTTCTCCAGACCACCAGAGCACGTCTGCTCCCTCGTCCCACAGAGACTGAGGAGAGAGGGGAACAACATGGTCAACCTAGAGTCTGCTCTTCTAGGAAGCAGGTGGCCATCAGCCACTTGTGTTGGTGTAGCTATGGGGCAAACCCTGAGCTCTGAGCAGGCAAGAGTGGCACCTGGTAGGGCTGGGGGACAGAGATGTGTGGTTGAACTGGTGGAGGAAGCACAGGAGGCAGGGGTGCCCAGGGGTTCCTCAAACCTGTTCCTGAGTCAAGGGCTCTTTCTCCACTGGTGGAGGAAGGGAGGGTGTTACCTGCCCAGATTCTGAGACCGCAGGTCAGAAGTAGCTTCCGGTGTCTCTCCCAGCATGGACATGAGCTTTGAATCCAGGGACTGATTCCCTGTGATGTCAAGTCAGCAGCTCTGAACCCCAATCCCTGCCTCCTCCCTCGGGAGCTTCCTCTGGGCTCTGTGAGGAGGAACCGGAGGCAATGGGGCACTGTCAAGAGAGCTCAGGTTGAGCTCTATTCTGGCAGTCTGGTGTTCAAGACCCTCCATCTTTAGTTCCCACCGTGGCTGCTTCTCTAACCTAAGCTCCTCCTGCTCACGTGACTTACACTCCAACTCACAACCTTTCTCCAAGCACCTGGTCCTTTCTTTCTATCTCTACCTGTTGTGTATCCCTATTTCCACTTACCTTGGGAACTCCAACCTGCTAGCAGCTCAAGCCCCCTCTCCTGGCAGCATCTTTTCCTCCTCTGCTCTCTTCTCCTCCTACTCCAATGTCTAACTTGAAGCCATCTCTCTCTCTTTTTCTTTTAGAAAATCCAGTTTGACCTGAATCCTAATTATTTGTGTCCATTCATTGGAGTCAGAGGGCTTAGTTTGAAGCCCTGGTCTTAAAAATGCTATCAATGTGAGTATGGGTCTAACCTCCCAATGCCTCAATTTCCTAATTTTAATAATAAGGATATACACCATGAGACAGAGTGGCCCATCTGTCTTGGTTTTCCTAGGATGGTCCCAGTTTATAATTGCTGTCACTGAGTAATTATATTAAGCCTTCTTTCTCAGAAGTATCCCAGAGTGTATGATAGATTACATGTTCACCCTACTCTTAAAGCTCTCACAAAGATCAGATTCAATGATCCCATGTGCTAATCCATATATAGTTTCCCAGCAGAAACTATACTTACTCAGCCAACCTGTGCTGGTCCTAGTTTTCTCCAGACCACCAGAGCACGTCTGCTCCCTCGTCCCACAGAGACTGAGGAGAGAGGGGAACAACATGGTCAACCTAGAGTCTGCTCTTCTAGGAAGCAGGTGGCCATCAGCCACTTGTGTTGGTGTAGCTATGGGGCAAACCCTGAGCTCTGAGCAGGCAAGAGTGGCACCTGGTAGGGCTGGGGGACAGAGATGTGTGGTTGAACTGGTGGAGGAAGCACAGGAGGCAGGGGTGCCCAGGGGTTCCTCAAACCTGTTCCTGAGTCAAGGGCTCTTTCTCCACTGGTGGAGGAAGGGAGGGTGTTACCTGCCCAGATTCTGAGACCGCAGGTCAGAAGTAGCTTCCGGTGTCTCTCCCAGCATGGACATGAGCTTTGAATCCAGGGACTGATTCCCTGTGATGTCAAGTCAGCAGCTCTGAACCCCAATCCCTGCCTCCTCCCTCGGGAGCTTCCTCTGGGCTCTGTGAGGAGGAACCGGAGGCAATGGGGCACTGTCAAGAGAGCTCAGGTTGAGCTCTATTCTGGCAGTCTGGTGTTCAAGACCCTCCATCTTTAGTTCCCACCGTGGCTGCTTCTCTAACCTAAGCTCCTCCTGCTCACGTGACTTACACTCCAACTCACAACCTTTCTCCAAGCACCTGGTCCTTTCTTTCTATCTCTACCTGTTGTGTATCCCTATCTCCACTTACCTTGGGAACTCCAACCTGCTAGCAGCTCAAGCCCCCTCTCCTGGCAGCATCTTTTCCTCCTCTGCTCTCTTCTCCTCCTACTCCAATGTCTAACTTGAAGCCATCTCTCTCTCTTTTTCTTTTAGAAAATCCAGTTTGACCTGAATCCTAATTATTTGTGTCCATTCATTGGAGTCAGAGGGCTTAGTTTGAAGCCCTGGTCTTAAAAATGCTATCAATGTGAGTATGGGTCTAACCTCCCAATGCCTCAATTTCCTAATTTTAATAATAAGGATATACACCATGAGACAGAGTGGCCCATCTGTCTTGGTTTTCCTAGGATGGTCCCAGTTTATAATTGCTGTCACTGAGTAATTATATTAAGCCTTCTTTCTCAGAAGTATCCCAGAGTGTATGATAGATTACATGTTCACCCTACTCTTAAAGCTCTCACAAAGATCAGATTCAATGATCCCATGTGCTAATCCATATATAGTTTCCCAGCAGAAACTATACTTACTCAGCCTGGCATAGAGTAAGTACTCATTAAATGTTCATTTCTGCTATTTTTTTCCCTATAGACTGAGCTCCTTGACAGAGGGATGGTGTGACCAGAGGAGAAGGCCAAGTGTTAGAGAATTTAGAGTCTTGACAAGTCTAATAACCATCACAGTGATGTCAAGGGTGACTTCACCTCTCACTGATGACTCAAAAGCATGTCAGGAAGAGTGTCACCTCCTTTTGCACTGTGCCATGAGCAAGGAAGCCATGTTTCCTAGCTGTGCACCTACTGTGTGCACAGCTCTTTGTTGTTTGTCGTTGAAAGGACAATGTGAGGACATTCATCCAGAGACTTGGTCGGCTGCTAATGGATTGTGGCCATTAAAAAGTAGCTCCATTTCAGGATTTTTAAGAAATAGGGTCAGAAATCCCAGGAGAAGAATGGAGAAGAGATTGTGACATGGCCAGGAGTGGTAAGAGATGAGACTGGGAGGTGGCAGAGAACAGATGGCGTGGGGCTTGTAAACCACAGCAAAGGGACCTGTGCTGTGCTCCAAGGGTAAAAGTCACTGAGGGTCATACTGCAAGCAGTGACATGGCCACAGGCAGATCTTATTTTAGGGCAATTTCTGGCAATATGTAGGGATGAATGGCATGGAGTGCACGAACACGTGGACTGCTATCCCACAGCAGCAATCCATGTGAGGGATACCGAGGGTCAGGCCAGTGGACAGGAGAATTCCCTGAGGTCTCAATGCCTGGTACACATTTGTTAATGTAGGTGAATGATATCTCGCGTTATGAAAACAGTAAGAGTGATAATGCCTATTTACTGAGCATTAAGAAGTGGGGTGTACAGCATTTTACCCACATTCTTTCATTTAATCCTCATAACCAGCCTATCGGCGGGCACTTCTTTCCTCACTGGGGAAATGAGGAAACAGGTCCAATGTCACACACAGCTAGAAAGAGACAGAATTTCAAGGCACAACTGTCCAAAGCCAGAGCTTATGCTCTACTGAAGCCACACTGACTGCCTTGGAGAAGTTTCTCAGTGTCCGGGGCACTGAGGAGTGACCCATCAGGAGAGGCCCATGGTGGACTGGTCCTGGAGGAGGGGAGGAGGGTGGACTTATTGTGTATCAGGGTTTTGAGTGAGAAACATTGCTGGCATGCAAGTTCCAGTGCAGGCTCTTTTCCGGAAGATCCCTTGGTGATGCAAGCCCAGGCTGACCAGTGGTGGGGATCAGGCACTCCTGCCTTTCTGAGTTTGGCTCCCA
>NW_006159682.1:4096516-4107324 GCF_000334495.1 Tupaia belangeri chinensis | reverse complement strand
GGCACTCCTGCCTTTCTGAGTTTGGCTCCCAGGAACTTCCTGGATCATCTCTCTTCTGCCTCAGCTCTTACCGTGGAGCCATCTTGTTTCCTCCAGAGACCACCATCCCTCTTCTAATTGGTGGAAAATTGGTTGCTAACTGTCAGGAAATCGTCGATTTTCCACCTATTACTGGGGGTGGGGGCAGGGCTATGTAACTGTGGGGGACTCTGGGTGGGAAGCAGATGCTGATTAGGCCTCTCAGTTAACGATTAGGTTTGTGGACCTCCTCAGGCAGTCCTCCCAGACTGCTTATTAACTCCCTGCGAAGACCCATCGGGTAGGAGATATTGGTTAAATGGAACGCAGAGTCACAAAAGAGTTACTATTCATTAGGTCTTGGTTGTGGGGAGAGAGGAGACCAGGGAAAAAACTGTGGCCTCAATCCAGGAATGTTAAACAGCCCCATAAGTTGGCAGAGAACTTTATAATTGCTGCTATTAAAATATATGTATTTATATAGGTGATTTGTTGGAGGAAAGAATTTCGGCATTCAAGTGAGATCCCTGCTATGATTTCACCCAGGATTAAGTTGTTAGGGACTAGATATTAATTAAGGCTGAGGGCCCCAATCCCTTCCTAATTAGCTCATGGAGTATAATTTGCCTGCAAATGCTACTGTTACAATCACCTTGCGTTTGCCTGAAGCTCTCCTCCAGCTGGCCTAGGTGGCTTTTTCCCATTCCATGAGCAGAAGGGAGGGCATGGGGCAGGAGGCCTGGGTTCCACTCCTACCCCTGCTCCTGGTCACAGGGAAGGGGTCTTTCTTTCTCTGGTTTTCTTGCCTGCAATAAAGGGGTAGTAAAAGAAGAGGCATGTCTAAGAAGCTCTTATCTGGGACGTTCTGAGAGCCATAGATTTGGTGAACAGTCAACACTGGCTCGAGAATGAAAATACATTTGTTGCCCTGATTCTTCTACATTGTCCACAGTCTGGGAAAGCCAAAGGTCTTGGCTAAAGGTAGTCAGAGTTCTTCTACAGGGCTTGAAAGGTAATTGTTAGTAAGGCTCCTTTCTGAAGAGTAGGAAGTGAGGGCCTTGTAATTCTCATCTGCTCCTAGAGCCCAGGTGGGTCCCTCCATCATCTGATCAATCCATCTTTACGTGAACACTGTGTGACTAATAGTATTTATTCATGTTCTACCTAAGCCAGAAATTTTTCCCCTCTGCTCACCACCTTCTCAGCCTAGCAAACGCCTATCCATATTTTAGCACCTGATTCAAATGTTCCTTTATTATTAATCCTTTCCAGATTCTTCCAGGCAGGGCTAGTTAGCCACTTCCCTAAATTTATGCTTTTCAGGAATCTTCTATTTAAGCCTATAGCTAACCTTGCCTTGCAATCTGGTTGTTTAATGCCTCGGTCTCACCTGTCAGACAAGGAGTTTTCTAAAGGGCAGGACCATACCATGTTGAATTTGCCCTGAAATCCATAGAGCCCAGATCGGAGTACCTATCAAGGTTGCTTGAGCTTGGTTTGTCTTCTTGGCTTGAGAGTAGGTATCAAAGTTGCTTGAGCTTGGTTTGTCTTCTTGGCTTGTGGAGTATCTCTGAGACAGACTCCTAGTCCTTTGGCCCTGGTGAGAGGAAGAAAATGGGCTGTGAGAACAGGTATGCCCTGGTCCTTGGGTATTCTTGGGCTGTGGGAACTGGACCCTGCCCTCAGCTCTCGCATAGTTAAGAAGGGGCCCTATGTTACACCCCACTCAGGGCTTCTGGGCTTTGTGAGATTGAGTTGAGAAGACAAGGCCTGTAACTTCCTCTTCTTTTTCTTCTTGAAATCCCCAGTGCAGACCTGGATGTTAAAAATGGGGTTTGGCGGAAGGAAGGGAGTATTCTACTGAATTAAACTGACTGCTATGGAACCCACAAAAGAGACTGAGAAAAGCTTCAAACCCAGGCCCCTATGCTGAGAGTTTGCCTTCTCTCTCTGGGAGGGGGATTGGGGATCAAAAGAATGGGAGGTGCTGCTGACTGGGAATATAAACAGGTTCAAGAAGGGCTTAAAGAAATTCCTAGATGACAGATTCCTAGCAGGTAACAGGTCATTAATAACCATGAAAGAAGATGATTGTAATAATAATAATAATTTAATAACAATACCTCCAAGAGAGCTTTTATACTTTTAAAAGCTTTTTTACAGCCAGTATCTCATTAGGTACTCACCACCCACTTGGGGAGAGGGCATGGATGCTCAGAAGGGTGAAGGGACATGTCCGAGGCCACACAGCTTGTTTAGGGCAGAGCTGGCACTAGATCCTACAAGTGCCGTTGCTCATTCTCTCCCCAGGACTTTCTTAGATAGTGGTGTCCATGATCCAAAGGAGGGGTTGAATGCGTCCTGATCCTAGACCTCTAGTCCTGCCCTCTCTCCCCACTTGAAGGGCCCCAGTCCTACACCATACGTCTGTAAACTCTTCCTTCTAAGGTGTGCAGGGTGGGTGGTAGGACAGCAGGGTCCTAGCCTGTTTTGTCAGTGATTTGCCATGTGACACGGGCAAGAGTCTCCCTTTTCTTCGGTTTCCCCCTTGTGCAAGGTGGCAGTTGGATATGCTGGGAAGTTAACCTCCCAGATTCATGGTTTCCCCCTCGGTAGAGGGTCCAAGTGCCTATCAGGAGTGACTGGCACAACGCACATGCCCCACTTAGAAACATGCCTGGTGCAGAGTGGAATCCTACAAATATTTGTTTGGGGCTGTGTCCCAAAAGTGCAGTCCCCAAGGTCAGATACTCCGAGTTGTTGTAGAACGGGTTGATGCTGTCTGGACTGTGTCTGCTGATATCCAGCTAAGGGCTCTTTAAACAGGGTTCTTGGTGAATTTTGGAGAAATCTTCCTTGAGTTTCCTGGACTTTGCTGGTGATCTGTGGTATCCTGCTAGAATCCTGAAGGGGCTATTTTACAAATGAAGTGAGGTTTTGGAAGTTTTGTGACTTTCCCAAGTGTATTGTATTTTTTTTCTTTTTTTAATGTGCAAGGATCTTAGTTCTGAAGCCGAATCATCTTATTGTATCTGTGCATTATCTTCCTGAGAGGCGCACTTGTTCTCAAGTGAAAATCCAGGTTCCCCTTGGGGAGTGGAAGGAGCCAGTGCTGCCACCTACAGGCAGAAAAGCGATGAGGTTCATTTCATCAAGAGCCTGGTTAAAGTGCAGCAGAAAATAGGGGGGATTTAATTGCCAACTCCAAATGTCTCCTCACCTTGTTACCATAATATTTAGAAATCTGTCAGTGTTTACCAGTGTTCTCTTCAGATACCCCACCTTTACAGAAATTTCTGTATGCAAACCAGGATGCCTGTGGTGCCATTTCCATTTGAGGCCACCCCTGGAGCCCTGGCACCCTTACAGTGCTGGGGCGGAGTACAAGGGGATTCTGTATCTGTTCCTTGATTGGTTCATTGTATATTGTGTCATTGTTTTGGTATTGGATGAAGATTTGCGAGTATCCTATATCTTCACAGAGTTCTTAAAGCATTGGTTTAACAGATGTCACTGGGATGGAATGAGCCAAAGGGAGGTTCCAGGAATTGACCAAATAGAGAAATTTTATTTTTCTGGATCAGAGAGATCAAAGAAACTTTCTCAAGATTTGCCCAGGGAGCAAAGAGGGCATATTCTGGGGCCAGAGATACAATCTGTGTAGTCTTGGGAGCCGCGAGGGAGAGAACTGAGTTCCTGCACTCAGGTCTCGCGGTAGAGCTGAGATTCACTGCTAGCGTTCCAAATGGAGCCTGCACTGGACAGCATGGTGAATGAATAGAGTGAAAACAGACTGAGAAAGACAAACCATTTAGGCTGTTGTCAGGGCGACATGCGCTATACATCACGACAGATTCAATAGCGTTCTCTCCATTTCTCAAAGGAGGAAAGGGGATTTCAGAATGGGGACCTGCCCTGCCCAAGTCCTGTAGCAGGTGGAGGGTAGACCCAGGTCTAGAACTCAGGCCTCCAGACTCTTGCCATGGGCTTGCTGGGAGGACTTTCACACTAGATGACTCCTGGATTAGGACCTGGCTCCTCACCCAACGCTCCCTTTTCCTGAGGGCTATGAGGGTGAAGCTTAATCGTTAATGAACTGGCTTTCAGTTTAACTGCTCCCTTGGCAATGATTAATACCAAATGACCTAGTCTGGCATCTGGTGATCCTGATCAGGACTGACCCATGAGAGTGTTGGTAGCCTTCAGACCCAGGTGTGGGGTCGTGTGCAGGTGTGTGAGGTTTCAGGGGTACTGGAATAGCCTGCTACCTAAAGAGATCTCTTCCGTCCTATGCCCGGAATTCTGTCATTAGATTATCACTCTTTAGAACTAGGACACCATAAAAGTCCCTGGTTGGAGAAGATAATGACATGTTATATTAACCTACTCCTTGGGAATCTCAATTTGACAGTTCAAGTGTCCAGCAGTTCAGAGGAATTACAGAATTCATGATGGTTAGTCTGAGGTTAGCAAGCAGCTGGACGTCACTGGATCTGCAGCACAGCCAGACTGCAAGCCACTCTTGGGCAAAGATGAGGAATCTGGATGGCAGAGATGTCTGAGGAAAGGGTGCTGCAGTGGTCATGCCCTTATTCCCCCTGCCCCATAGTGTGTGTGTGAGTGTGTGTGTGTGTGTGTGTGTGTGTGTGTGTGTGCTTGCCAGAGAGAGACAGAAACAGAGAAAATGAAAAGAGAGAAGTCACTCTCTGGGGGGATGGCCACACTTCAGTCCTTTCTCCATTTTCCTCTCCGGACTTTGCACATGCATACACCTCTGCCTAGTGTGTTTTTTAGGCCACCATGTCTGAGACTTGAAGTGCAGTTGACCATGTGTGATCCAGTACCTTAACCACCATGCCACCTGCTGGTTTGCACCCTCATATCTAGAGGGATGGGCAGGAGGAACCAGCAGATGGAACGGTGCCATCTCTCCCTCTATGCTCCAGCCATGCGGAATGCTGTCCTCTTTTATATTATTGTGGGTTCTTCTCCCCTCTGCCTGGAGTGCCTTTCCCAGAAGCCCTGGAGAACGGCTCATTAGTCATCTCAGGGATTCTTTCCCTGGCTCTCTAGACCCTGGGCCACCCTAGCTCTTGGCATTCTCACCCCACTTGTCACCGCTCTGCACGTTGTCTACTGTCTTCCCTGTCTCTCTTACAGTCTGGAGGCACCTCAAGGAGTTCCCAGGTCCTAGTCTGGGGCTCAGTGCCCTGGATCCTTATTCTCCTGGGACTACTGAAATGAAGTCCTGTGTGAAGGCAGGAGAATAGCTTTCATGGCCTCCCTGGGGAGGCTAGATTGGGAGGCCAGGGTTGGAGGACAGGCAGGCTGAAGCAGGAGACCACGAAGCCCCCCAGCGGAAGCTATGGCTCCTTCTCTGTTTTGCTTTTACTTTTGTGGGCTTTTCATTTCAGAAGTTAATCTAGTTAATGCTAACAGTGTCATTTCGGCAAGCCGGCAATTTCCTTTTGCCCTTTATTTAACGAGCCCGCACCCCCGCTCCAATCTCTATAATAAAAGGCACACAGGTGGGTAATTACAGAGGTGTGAAATAGGGTGCTGGGCCAGGGCCAGCTGAGCATTCTGGAGCATCCACTGGGGATGGTCCTAGGGAAAAACCCAGCCCCACTATTGAATTTTGAGCAGAGAATGAGAACCTTCGAGAGGGTGAGGATCCCTTCCATGGCTCCATAGCAAGTAGAGGACAGAGCCAGGACAAACATCTAGACCTTTAACTCCCAGATAAAGTCCTTTCCACTGCTCAGTGCCAACTCTGGCCCCTGATGTGTATCCTGTGGAGCGCCCTGTGAGAGTGCCATCCATCCATCCATCCCTCTGTATGTTTTATAGATCTGTGAACTACAGTAGGCCTTATACTGAAGGCCTACTACATGCGAGGCCCTGGGAGCATGGCAATGAGCAAGACCATCGCGGTTCCATCCTCACAGACATTGCTGTCTCAGATCAGCCTCATATTCAACATGACAGAGGCTCCATGTGTGAACACATGACTTTCATATAAAGTGGCCACTCAGCTGTAGTGGTGCAGGCCTAGGGGCTACTTGGCAATGCTGGAGCCACATGAAGATCACAGTTTGGATTTCGGGTCTACCTGAAACACACTGGGCATCTGCATGTGTCCCTCTGATCCTGGCTCGCTTCCAGCCTTCCAGGCTGGGGCAGGACATGGTGACATGACAAGATCTTATCTTTCTTTCTCTCTCAAGAAGTAAAATAAGTATATAAATAAACACGTAAATGGCTCTGATAGATGTAAACATTGGGCCTATGTAGGTTCATAAAAATTTCAGAGGAGGGGCCAGCAAGTGGTTTGGTGATTAAGACCCTGCACTCCCGCATTGCCAACCACGGTTCAAGTTCCAGACCTGGTGGCTTGCTTTCTCACTTTCCCTCTCTCACTCTGATGAGTAAGTGTGCCCTGTAGCAAATTGGAAAATAACAATAAATAAAATTAAATAAATAATTATTATTAAAGAAAAGAACTCAGAGGAGAGACTATGGTGCTCTAATGAGTCTTGAAGAGCAGATAAGAGTTTGTGAAAGGTGATGCATGAGGATGAGAAAGTTTTAAGAGAATCTGGACTTACTCAACAATATTTCTCTTTAGGGAATGGGATTTGCAGGGTAATGGGTGGGAGGCGGTGGAGGACACATCTACTTCCTACTTTTAGTATTATTTGGATTAGAGTATGTATGTACTAGAATTTTAATAAAAGGATATTTCCATTTGGGGAAAATATTAAATAATTGTCTCAGTGTGGCAACTACAGTATGTTAAAGGGAGAGAAGGAAGATATGAAACTGTGGAGATTGACTGGGGGGCTCTCTAAGAAGGCCATGAAATGCCAGACTAAGGAGTTTGGGCTTTAGCCATAGGGGCCCATGCAGGTGAGGGAAAAGGCCATATCCACAGAGCCTAGCAGCGTCTGACATGAGTAGATGCTCAATTAATCCATGCCTGATGTTGAAGGAAAGGGAAAGCCACATAATCAAGTCCTGTAAGGTTTGAGGTGGAGGATTGTGAAGGTCTGCCATGTGTTAGCTGCACTGGAGAATTCACTATTGGAAAAATGCATACCTGCAAAAGTGGATAAACAAGCATGGGCATCTATAATATGAAGAGAGAAAAAGTGCTGTGGTTTCTTCCCAGACCAGAGGCGTGTGGAATGGATGGCATAAGTTGACAACCGTGGGGCACATTTATTTTATAACAGAAGAATTCCCAGACATAGGCTTTTCCAGACAAGATAAGAGTTTCTGGTGTCTTTTGCAACTGAAAGCTGATTGAAGCAGGCCACCACCATCTTTTGCCTCCCAGGTGGTGTTCATTTCAATCTTTCTCCACTTTAGGACATCTTCAATGCAGTACTGGGAGGGAGTTTCTCCAAATGCAACCCTGCCTGTGTTTCCTATCTACTTGATTCCTTCAGAATAAGGTCTAGCCCCCTTACCCTGGCACAGCAGGCCTTTCAGCTCTGTTTCTTGCTTGTTTCTTCAACTCCATCTCCCACGGTCCTACTCACACTCTGCTCTGCAGTCAACACAATTGCTCTCAGTAACTTCGTGCCCCTCTCTCTGGGTAGATCAACCTTCTCCTTCTTAGAGCATCTCTATTTTTGAATCTCCCCTCCCATTTGCCTGATAAACACCTCTTGCTTCTTTAAGCCTTCATTTTGGGGGTCTCTTTCCTCAAAAGCCTTATCTGACCGTATCCCCCTACTACCTATACTGTACCCCCTTAGATGGTCACGATTGTCCCCTTCTTGAGACCCTGTGCCCAAAGTGCTCTGTACTACTAAATATATTACTACTGAAGCACCGGGATACCTCACTGGATGTGGTAGTTGCATGTCTATCTTTCTCCTGCCATGCTGCCCACCTCCTCTTCCTCCCTGACTAAGCTCCTTCATATCAGGGCCATATTTTGTTGTTCCAGCACCTGGCACAGCAGCTGAACTCTCCTAAGTGACTCAGTAAGTGTTTGCTGAACCAATGATGAGTGAATAATAGGCCATCTCTATAACCATTTACCTACCTTCTCTCACCTCAAGGGACAAGGAGAGTCTAAACATTCCTACAAGAGACGGCCATCTGCACTGGAAAGATACCAGATGAGGAAGCAGAGATCTAGTCCTGATCTCTCTGCCCTTGGGCAATACTTTACTCTTCTCTGGACCTCAGTTTTCCCATTCATACAGTGAGGATAATAATTTTAGTGCTGCTTCTCCATGGAAACATTGTGTAGATCTGAGCTGAACCCCAAACCACTCACTATATAAACTCCCGGCAAGATCACAGCATTGGCTGTGTAGATGTGGTCATCAACCTGGTGGCCATGCCTAAGCTTTGGGAACTCTACCTCACAACCAATGGGGTCCTGAATAGAGACTCTCTCTCTCCTCTCCTCCAATTTAGTCATGTTATGGGGCTTAGAGAATGTTAATTACTAGGCCCCAACCCACCTGGAGAGCCTCAGATGAAAGTAAGCTCAGAGTGTAAAGTCTAATCGGTGCCCTGTGGCTGGCATCAGGGCCTCTCTCTGTCTGGAGATGGATCATTAATTCAGATACTCAGACCTAGAACACTGAGCTTAGGAAGTCCTGAAACTTTTCTGACCACTCACTGCCCAAACAGACCATCAGCCCCAGAAGGCAGCAAGATTTTATAATCTCAGGTTAGATGAGACTCCGAGAGCAGCTAGTCCAGAATCCCACCCAGGGCAGAAAGCCAGGCTCAGCTTCTACACTTGCTATGGGCACAGAGCTCATCATCTGGAGAGGTGTGCTTGGGGAACAGCCCTGGACTTGGAGTGGAAGAGACTTGTGACTCTGGGCTTTGTCGTCCCTTCTGTAAAAGTGGGGTAAGGTGATCTGACTCATAGAATTAATGTTAAACATCAATTAATTTGCTCAAAAGCTCCTTTGTTTGTTTTAGCTTTTAAGGGTCATTTATTTAATTTTATTTATTATTATTACTTTTTAATTTAACGAGAGAGGGAAAATGAAAAAGCAAGCTGCCAGGTCTAGGATTTGAACCATGGTCAGCCATGTGGAATACCAGCATCTTAACCACCATGCCACCCGCCAGCCTTGCTCAAAAGCTTTTTATTTTTGAGATTGCAAGAATAATATTCACATATGAACTGTTACAATCATTCTCAGTATTATAAACTCCTGTCCCTAGAATGCATTTATGTCTTCATCCCTAGAATCATTACCAACTAACAAGCTGTTGCTTCTCTGGTTGAAAACTTTTATGATCCCTGGGGTCTTAAATATAAACTAAGGACCTCCTTGACTTGCATCCAAGACCCTTTAGCTTGTAACCACCTCTCCCTCCCTTCTCAGCTGAATCTCCTTCATCTCCCTGTCTATGGATGGCCTCCTTTTTAATTTAACGAGAGAGGGAAAATGAAAAAGCAAGCTGCCAGGTCTAGGATTTGAACCATGGTCAGCCATGTGGAATACCAGCATCTTAACCACCATGCCACCCGCCAGCCTTGCTCAAAAGCTTTTTATTTTTGAGATTGCAAGAATAATATTCACATATGAACTGTTACAATCATTCTCAGTATTATAAACTCCTGTCCCTAGAATGCATTTATGTCTTCATCCCTAGAATCATTACCAACTAACAAGCTGTTGCTTCTCTGGTTGAAAACTTTTATGATCCCTGGGGTCTTAAATATAAACTAAGGACCTCCTTGACTTGCATCCAAGACCCTTTAGCTTGTAACCACCTCTCCCTCCCTTCTCAGCTGAATCTCCTTCATCTCCCTGTCTATGGATGGCCTCCCAGTCACAGAATACTGACCTTCTAGAGCCCCTTAACTTCTCCCCTTTTCTTTTGGAAAATTTATACTTGATTTTTGAGGCCCTGCTCACTTGTCTCCTCTTCTCAGAAGCCTTCCCAGTTCCCTGCTATAAATGTCTGGTAAAGCTAGTTGTTACTTCTCCTTGATTCTCAAAGCATATTGCAGCTCTCACTATCATGGTGAGAGCTACAATAGATGTTTTGAGGGCCTTGACTTATTTTCTTCTTGAATAAATAAATATTAAAATGTAGCTTCTCAGGGAGGACTGGCATTCTTATCAAGACTATTTACAACAACATTGGTCATTGGTTCCGTGGCATGATTTAAAGAAAAATTAACAGGGAAATATCTAGGTTCTAGACAATAAGACTCTAGAATCAAACAGATCTGGATATGAATCTCTACTCAATCACTTCAAAGCTGAGCTTTTAGAGGACAGGACTGGGACACTTCACTGCTTCATTTGTTCAACACTGAACTTCGCAAATACTGGATATATGATAAACACTGCTTGAATTCAATTTTTCCCTCTTCCATTTTCTCCTTTTATTTTAAGCTCCGATCTTCCTCCTCCAGATGGAGTTCTCCCATCTGGTTACAGAAACTGAATCAGTGGAAAGAGAAATCCTAGGTTGTTGGAATTTCAAGAACGTTTCTAGGATGCCAAGAAAAATAGCTCTGTGATGAACCAATGGCATCATGATGGCAGATCTGGAAAATACATTTGACTCTGTCTGAGTCACAATCTCATAGGATCAGAGACCTTGAGGTCATCTAGTTTACTCCGTGATGTTACAGATGGAGGAGCTGAGGCCTTGGGAAGGGCTGAACTAGCTGGTATTAGAGACAGGGCTGGAGCTGAAGATTGTAGCCATTTACTCCGCTCTGATCAGATGCCAGGCCTCGACCGCCTGGGCTCTTCTAAGAGCTGTCTGACATGTGTAGCTTTGCCTTA
>NW_006159682.1:4050561-4096123 GCF_000334495.1 Tupaia belangeri chinensis | reverse complement strand
GCAGGAAGAAAAGAGGACAGCGGGCAGTCTTTCTTGGCCAAGCCTCCATCAGAACCCACATAAATATTTTCCTAATGTCTGCATGGATAGCATCTAGTTGGCTAGATTCCGAGGAGTCGTAGATAAATCAGATGACTGGTTGCTTCCTGACCACTCACTTGGGTGTGTTTTCCAATAACTATGTTTTTGGAGTGGACATTGGGAGACCTTGATGAGGGCAGTCAGCCAAGCCCTTACTGGACTTTCTGGTGGTACTTCCGGTTAGGAGGGAAGTACTCGAGGGCTCTTGATGTCAATGCACTTGGGCAGAAGATTACTTTCACTTGTTCTGAAAGGCCTTTCAAGTGGGGCCAGGAATTTGTTTCAGGGATTAGGGTGGGGTGAGGTTATAGACTCTGGGACCAAAAAGTCAGAAGATATAAAATCAAGTATAGTAAATTGGTCGAAGGCATGTGGAGATCTTGGCAGATAGGCTGGTAGGGAAGGGAAAGGTAGCGCTGGAGCTGCCATGGCCTCCGGCTAGAGTGACCAGTCTTAGAGCTCAAAGTCTAGGAGGGAGGTAGGGTGTTCAGACCCCATCTGTTCTGATGCCTTATCCAGGGTCCCTGACTGAGGCTGGTAGTGGTAATTTCAGGGACATTTGTAGCAGTACTGAAGTCAGGTCCTAGATGTTCTACCTGGTTTACTGCAGGAATTCAGTCAGCAATTTGAGGAGACAAGAATGGAGGACAGGACAAGAAACATACAGAAAGAGGGAAAGGGTTAGAGAGTCTGAGTACAGTTGAACCTGACCCAGGGGCCTAGGAAAACAGGACAAATCCTAGATCTTGCCCTTTGGTGGGAGGGGTCATTGTCATCTCTGCGTAGACTGGATAAGATCAGGATCTGACAGAATGAATCTGAGTGTCCAGCATGGTGGCTTTCAGTGCCTGCACTTGCTCAGGGCGAGGAGAACAGGCTGATGCAAAGACCCAGACTGTTAAAGGAAAAGCACACCGTGTCTATGATGGGTATGAGGATGTAGGATCCCAGGTGGACCCATAGTAGCAAGCTTATTCTTCATAGTGAAATTTCTGTGACTGTGTGTTTCCGACTCCATGTGGAAGTAGAGACCACTGTTGCACTTTCTCTGAAGGAGGCAGGGAATGAGTCTTAATTGGCCTGACCTGAATTCCTTATGTGATGTTTGATGATTGGGAGTCATTCCCAGCCTGAGCTTGGCATCTAGGTATCTGACAAAATTTCTTTGAACTAGCCTACACCTAAACCTGTACACTGTGAGAGATGGGAGTTTCTCAATTCACTTCATCCTGAGCTATATTGCAAAAACATTTGCCTTCATTTTGGAAGGAAATGTAGAATCTTTGAAAGACTTACTTACATTGGAATTACTAGGGTTCAGGGATGGGTTGAACCAGGCCAAATTAATTAATACCTCTGAATCTCATTTTTTTCATCTGAAAAATAGAGAATGGTTATTTGAAAATTGAAATAATATGCATAAAATACCCAATATAGTCCTGGCCCAAAGTAGATGCTTAATAAAGGGTTATTGATTTATTGAATATTCAATATAAAGCAATTGAGTCCTGGATTCTACTCTTAGATCTGCCAGTCAGCTGTGTGTCTTGGACAGTTACCTCCCACTCTGAGCCACAGTTGTCTCATCAGTAACATGGAGAAAACAATGCCTCCCCTACAGGGTTATTGCAAGGTTTTAATGAGATGCTTATGAAAACTCCAAGTCTCTTACTACTTCCCAGGTTTAGGGTAAACTATTATCAAGGAAAAGATTTTAAAAAGCTAAGCTCGTGACCAGAATTTGGTGTAATGGCTATGTTACTGGACTCCCATGTAGTCAACTGCAGTTCGAGTCCTGGACCGGGTGGCTTAAACTCATGCTGGGTGCGTGTGTGTGCATGCCCAAGATCCTGAGAAGAGAATGGAGGAGAAGGGATTGCGGTGTGGCTATCCCCCCTTGGGGGTGATGTCTTGCTTTCTGTCTCTCTGTCTCTGTCTTTCTGGCAGGCGCATGGCTCTGTCTTTCTGGCAGGCGCATGTGCCCTATAGCAAAAAAAAAAAAAAAAAGAAAAGCTGAGCTCATGGGCCAGTCAGATGGTGTGGTGTGGTGGTTAAGGTGGATCCCACATGGCTGACTATATGGTTGAGTCTGGGACCCAGCGGTTTAGAAAATATGCTGGGTGCATGTGCATGTGTGCCCAAAATCTGGAAGGAGAACAGAGGAGAAGGGATTACAGCATGACCATCCCCCACAGAAGGTGAATTCTCACCCCTTACTCCCTCTCTCTCTGGTGCATGCACAAGCCTTATGGCAAAAAAAAAAAAAAAAAAAAAAAAAAAAAAATTTTAAATATGAGCTGATCCTCCATATCCTGCTGTCAACAGTCTCTAGTTCTAGGCTGGAAGCCTTCTTCTGCCCGTTCCCTCCTTTCTGCACCCTGCCCTACTCTCTCACCTGGATTGTCCGCTTGCCGTTTCATAGATCTCTCCTCTGTGGTGTCTCTTGCTCAGCTGATTTCCTCCATAGTGACAGGATGTAAATAAAACAGAAACCTAATCACTTCACTCTCCTGCTTACATCCTCCTGCTGTCATGACACTAGGTGCCCTTTACTCTTGAGCCAGGACTAGCTTTCCACCCAGCCTCTCAGATTTTTCTCTCCAGCTCCTCAGTCAATTTGCATTTGCATATGCACACATTTTCATTAGGAGCACATTCTCGGGCTGGAAGTAGGTGATGCATATACCACTCTTTGTCTGGTGTTGGTTCACTTTCTGCACACTTTTCTTTCTCTGGGCTTTGATTCCCTATCTAAGATGTCAAAGGTTGTACTACAGAGGGTCCCTAATGTATGATGGTTCAACTTACCATTTTTTTATTACACAACGAGGTAGGCTTCCATTTGTTTTGTCTCATTTATTTATTTGTTCGTTCGTTTTAAAAACTGGCAATGGCTTTGGCTGAAAATAATGATTGACTTCTGTTTTTTACTTTCAGTGTGGAATTGAATAAATTGCAAGAGATAATCAACACATTAATATAAGTCAAGTTTTGGTTAGATGATTTCACCCAATTATAGGCTAACATAAGTGTCCTGAGCATATTTAAGGTAGGCTGAGCTATCATGTTCGGTAAATTATGCATATTAAGTGCTTTTTTTGATTTTTCAATTTATGATGGGTTTATTGTAAGATGAGTAGCATCTATAAATGATAACTCAGGGCCTGCCATGGTTTGCATGATACTGAGGGTGTCCTTTTCAAAATTCATGTTGATGGGATCAGCAGATGGCATAATGGTTACATCACTGGACTTCCACGTAGTCGACCGTGGTTTGAGTACTGGACCCGGCAGCTTAAAACTCAAGCTGGGTGTGTATGCATGCATGCCCAAACTCCCAAAAGAAGAATAGAGGAGAAGGGATTGCGGTGTGGTCATCCCCCTGGGGAAGTGATTTCTCACTTTTTGTCTCTCTGGTGAGTGCTCATGCCCTATAGCTAAAACCTCTCAAAAAGAAAAAAAAATCATATTGAGGTTTAATTATAATACAATATTCAGAGGTGTGCTGGGAGGTGATTAGGTCACAAGGGTTTCATCTGATGAGGGCGATTAGTAGCTTTATGAAGGGTCTCAAGGTTGAAGGGAGCACCCTCTTGTCCTTTTGCCTCTACTGTGTGAGGATGTAGCAACAAGGCACCATCTTGGAAGCCGAGAGCAGCCCTCTCCCAACACCTGGCCAGCTCGTTGATCTTGGACTCTCAGACTGGAGAACTGTAAGAAATACATTTCTGTTCTTTATGTTACCAGGCTGTGGTATTTTATTATAGCAGCACAAATGGACCAAGACAGAGCCTTTCAGCTTTAAGGTACTTTTACAAAATTTGATGCCCTCTAGGGTGCCCAGGAATTCTTTCTCTTTCTTACCACGTACACATATACACAGAAACACACATATTCCAAACCACTCACATACAAACTCTCACCTAAGTATACCCTCTGTGCCACACCCACAGACATGCATTTGGTCACACACATCCTCGTGCATGCATGTTGAGACTCCTTCATACACCTCAGAATGCACACTTTCTTATGAGTAGTTTCATGTACATGCAAACCCTAGTCTGTCTTGTTCATCACCAAATTCCCAGTAGAGTAAATCCTCAACACTCATTTCTGAAATGATCAAATAAGTGAATTCCCCCTCCCCCCCAAGAGCAAGCATTCACACATGCCATACCCATATACACAAGCAATGGACTGTACTCGCTCCAGGGACACCAAGAACCTTGGTCCCGCATCAGGAAAACCCCACAACCTTACATCTAGACAGTGCTTTGCACACATCAAATCACTTTATCAGATGATAGCCCACTTGATCTTCTCGGCAGGCCTGAGTGGGACCTCTAAGCTGGGCTATCCTCTCTGTGTTGCAGACAGGGAAGCAGAGGCCTGGAGAGGTTAGGCCACAGGCCAAAGGTCAGAGAGCCAGCGGAAGGCGAATCACCCAACAGCCTGCTCTGTCTCTGTTACCTCTCCCACAGACTGTTTTAAGAGGATTATTTATTCTTCAGTTGTTTTCTCCCCCTAATTTCTTTCTTTCTTTATCTTTTTTTTTTAATCCCCTGTTTCCGCCTGCAAAGAGTAGGATTTCAGCAGAGGGTGAGGGAAGCCAAGTTCACCGTCAGAAGAAAAATCTAAAAGTAACTTTTCCCTGTAAAGCCCAGCCAAGATTCCTGTCAGATGAAATGAGAACTTACCACACTCGCATGCACCTACCTTACAAAGAATCAACTTAACTTGCAAAAGGCAAAAAGTTAATAAAGTTAATATCTACTTCAGAGAGCAGAGTCAGGCCCCTCTGGCCATATAATTTGCCAACTAATTAAAAAAATTATTCACACTGTTTTATGTTTTTTAAAAAAATTTGCGTCACGTTTTTGTTCCTTGGAAGGAACTGGTAACGTGCAAGCCTATTCCACTTTTCTGGCTTTGGGATGGTTGGTGAGTGTGTGGGCCAGTCTGAATTGGTTCTTTTTACACAAATGTGGCACCGTGGGAAGATTAGGGGTCCTTTTGGGGTTCTGAGGGCCCATACCTGTTGGTAGCCCTGCCAGCACCTCCCTTCCTGCACTCTGGCAGCTCTGGGAAAAATGACAATGTAATGTGACAAGACCACTGGCTTTGGAGGCAGTTTTAAGTCCAGTTCTCATTAATGGTCATATTCCTATGGATAAGTCACTGAACCTCATGGGTCTCAGTTTTTTCATCTGCAAAAAAACTATTAATGCCCTCACCTTGGCAGGTTATTGCTATATTTGAGACTAGCATACATAAGGAACTTGCACACAGTAGGCATTCCATAAATAGTATCTTTAGATTAGCTAATCTAGTACTTGATTCTACCTGGTCTTAGATTTCTAGGAGACTGTGTTGAGTAATGAAATAGGTACAGAAGAAGGAAGGAAGAGAGCCAGCCTCCATATCTGTCCTCGTCATTGGATTCTGGGAAACTCTTGTCACTCTCCGGGTCTCTGTCATCTCAGTTGGTTATCTTTTTTTAAATTTAATTTTATTTATTATTATTTACTTTGATGAGAGAGAGGGAGAGAGAGAGAAAGAGAAAGGGAAAGTGAGAAAGCAAGCCATCAGGTCCAGGACTTGAACTACTGTTGGCCATGTGAGAATCCAGCACCTTAATCACCACACCACCTACTGGCCCCATCTGGATCTCTTTAGGAGCCTTTCAATTCTGTGAACTGTGCAATGGCCAAGGGTTAAGACTGGGTCTTCTTCTGCTATCTCTACTCTAGACTGAAAGAAGCTCAGATATATAGGTGTTAGCAGATATATAGGTGCCCACTGCTGGTCAGCCAGGCCCAGGGACATGACGAAGCAAACTCAGCTGTACTCAAGGTCCACTGTGTGTATGAGATGACACGTTAAGTATATCTTTTGAAACTGTTATATTGAACAAGCAAGACTCATGGGAGTATAAAGAAACAATTTTCATTAGGGCTACGAGATTGTTTCTATTAGAGAATAACAGCAATGCCATGCTTCCAGAACACCATGGATCTACGGACTCTGAGTGAATGGGTGAATGCATGCTCAGGGAATGTGGCCTTCCTGCTTGCAAACAACAGGAGGCCTTTAGACAAGTGTGTGATCAGATAATTGTATTTTTCCAGAGTTCTGTCCAGCCTCTGGTGTCATCTAGTCTTACCTCCCAATCGATACTGAAACCAACATGTTACATGTTCTGGAAATCCCCATATTTTTCTAACTCTTTAACAACTTTCTCTGAAAAAGAACTTTCTTTCCTCCTTCGCCCTAGTAAATACAGGGGACAAGAGAGACTTATCAGGTGCATACCTGGTATGGCCTCTCCTTCTCCCTCTTGACTCAGATCTCTGTGTCTCAAGTAGTTATTCTGTGTGGGCTCCAGATGACTCTCCGTGGTGGATTTAAGATGACTCTGCTCGTCAAAAGAGTCACAGTTTCTTTTGTTGATGAAAAGTGGGACTCATTTAATGACTATTCTGTTTTTTCTTAGCTAATGCAAATCTCCCTACTTGTTTGACTCACAAAACATTGTTTCTGCTCAATATTTAACATATCTCAGCCACATACTTCTATTAGTACTTGTCTTAGTCCTTTTTATGCTGCTAATAGAATTCTTAAGACTGGGTAATTTATAAAGAACAGATATTTATTTCTTATAGTTCTGGAAGCTGGGAAGTCCAAGACTGAGAGGCTGGCATATGGCCAGGTCTTTTCTTTCTGCATCATCCCATGGCAGAAAGTAGAGAGAGAGCAAGATAGGGAAAGCTAGAGCCTCAAGCCCTTTCATAATCAGCATTAATCCATTCAAGAGCACAGAGGTCTCATGGCCCAATCGCCTCCCATTAAGCACCATTTCCCAGCATTGTTGCATTGGAGATTAAGTTTCCAACACATGCTTTTGTGGGGACACAAACTATAGCATTACTCTCAGCAATAATAGTAGTAATGAACTCAAACTTCATTTAAAAGCAATAGTTTTCCCCATTACCCATTTGGACCTGGAACTATTGCTGGCCAGTCTGGCAGCAATAAAGCGGCTCCATCTCTGCTCTCTTTTTACGCCATCCATGTTTACTTCTCCTTTTACTTTTTGCTGACTATTGAGGACTTTTGCAGGAGTCAGGGAGAGAGAAAAGGAAAGGGGGACATGCGATTTCTTACTCAACTAGTATAGACTTGAACATCCAGGGGCTCCCTGAACTTGGCAAACATTTAACCTTACTTGTTCTTTCACTGAGTGCTTTTTTTGGGTTCTTCAGACTTTGCTGTCTTTATTGAATGGATGAGTGCTTTCACTGAGTGCTTTTGTGGGTTCTTCAGAGAACCTTTTCTCCCCACCACCTATGCAGTTGATCCGTTATATGAGCAAATGTTTCTGTTCCAGCTGGCTGACTCCTTCCCAGTCCTCCGGCATCTGCTAGCCCCACCAGCCTCTTTCCGTTGAGATCATTTACCCCTCTAGAAGGTCCCCTGAGAAGGTCATCCTCGCCTTAGACCTTCTCCCTCTCATGTGTTCCACATCAGGCTTTGAGAAAACACGTTTGCATTCTTCATCTTAATAAACTCTGATAATGCGGGTTGTCCCAGTGCAGTCACCTCCCTCTACTCCATTGTTAGAACAGCTGGCCAGACAGCCTCTAACCCTTTATATTTACAGTGGGAGTTAGAGAGTCCATTCCACTGTATCACCCAAATATAAGGAAAACATCAAACTGTCCAATAATCCCTTTAGAGCCACTTTTCCCATGCTTGAGCTGAAGGAGGGAGTAGACAGGATGCATTGGTGCACTTACAGCTCTTTCCAGAACAAGTTAGATTGGATCCCCCACTCTGCTCTTGGCCTCTCCCATTTCTTTTATATGCCAGAGGTGGGTGTTCAGCAAAGAGCCACAAAAGCAGCCCTCACAATCACCTTTTGCATTTCTTGCTTGGTGGTCTTGCATTACACTTGGGGATGTGGTATCCATTATGCTGAGGCCTCACATGAAATCTGGACTAATATAGTTCAATTTTTAGATTCTCTTCATATTTTTTTTAAGGGAAAACTTTGCTGTCTTTATTTAACGGATGAGAAAAGAGGCTCATGGAGGCTGAGAAGCAAACTCTAAGCATACTACTAGATAGGGTTGAAAACCAGCTTAGTCCAATTTCAAAATCCAAGTTCTTTTCATCCTGCTTTGAAGACTGAGGCTTTACCTCTGTAGCAGTGAGTGGAGAGCACAATGTTTGAGGGTCTATCACACAGACAGCTTGGACATCAGCATCTAGGTCCATTGTGACCATCAGCTACTTACTAATCTTTGTGTGTGTGTGTGTGTGTGTGTGTTCCCTGGAGAGAGACAGACACAGTGAGAGAGAGAGTGAGAAATCACCTTCCAGGCAGGATGCATGCCACAATCTCTTCTCCTCCATTCTCCTTCTGGGATCTTGGGCACGCATACACACGCACTTGGTGTGATTTGAAACCACAGATCCTGGACTTGAATTGCGGTCAGCCATATGGGGGTCCAGTGATGTAACCCCTACTGGTGCCCTACTTACTAATATTAAAGCATGTTTCTATCCATGAAGGCATTTGATGGGATGTCATCCTGGATGTCCTTCCTGATGCCCAGCAAACTGCTTTAGAAGAACCTACTAAAAAGGCAGGCTGTCTATGCTTGATTCTAGCATTAAGTCCCCTCCCGATTTCTTTCTGAAGCTTTTATTTATTTTTGCTTTTTTGGTTCTGCTGATTATTACTGGAGAAAGATCTTTGATTAGCATGACCTTTAACATTGCCAACAGTGTATTGGGATGTTGGGAAAGCCATGACACAATTTTGCATAGAAAAATACATCACGACTTTCCCGATGACCTAATATATTTAACAAGAGCTCATTTGTTTTCTAGCATCTGCCTTTATCTTGTTCGTCTCTGTATTTGCAACAGTTCTCAGTACAGACTGCTCAGTAGAGGTTAGTTGGATTAATTCACTCACTGAACAAAGTGAATTGGATGGTGGCTTAGGAGTGGAGCAAGGAGAAAGAGAAGGAAGGAAATGCAAACCTATGGGAGTTGTACCACTGACCGGCGCTGACTGTATTCCCACTTCCTTGGGTCATCTGAGATGAGTCACCCTCTGTCAACTTTAATTTTCTCTTCTGACCAAAAAGGATGAGGGTCCCAGTTCTGTCAGTCTCACCAAAAGTGTAAGATGAACCTTTGACAAGATCATAGATGTGGAAAGCGATTAAAGAGTGTCAAATGTGTGGGTTTCGTTTGGGAAAACAAAACTTCTGACTCAGCCTGAGTCTCTTCAGACAGTGGGTTGGGAGGACCCAGAGAACCACCCTGGTCTGTGTGAGTTGAAAACAGAGGCCTCTACTTTCTGGGATAAATTATTCACAAGGCAGAGGCGTCAGGGCTGTCTGCTCCCTGTCTGGCCTCCTTGGCCATCTTACTTCATGAGACATAAATCCCCAGGACTCCCCAGTCATTTCTAATCTTCATCAGTGTTTATTTTTTAAGTTTTGTCCCCCTACATTTTTTCTGCTTGCTATTTTATAGGGCTGTGGGCCAGGAGGGCAGAATCAAGCTACAAATCTCAACTTTCCCGCTGAGACAGTGGGACTGGGTGAGTGAGCTGCAGTGACCTGAAGCACAAACACCCGAGGAAGCTCCATTCAGGGCCAAAGAGTTTGCTTTCGGGCTCCCTTGACAAAGTGGGGTTCTGGGACTTGCTCTCCTGGTGTTCCCAGGCCTCTGGATTCAGAATCATGAGAGAAGGAGAACTGCACTCACATGAAGGGAATTCAGGTGTGGAATTAGACCCATCTCCATCATAGATAGCTGGGCAACACTGACCACTTCTGGCTATCTCTTAGCCTTATTTTCCTCTTCTTTAACAGGAATGACAGTGACAGCTTCATGGGTAATCGTGAGGAGCAACTGAACTGACTGAGATCAATGTGTCTAGCATACCGCTGCTTGCCCGTGTGAGGCATTGTTACACATTCTCTTTCCGTAAGCTGTCCATGATTACAAAGTAATGAATTTCTCACCTGATCTTTCTCAAGACAACTTTTATTTTATTTGTTTTTGCTATCTATAGGGAGAGAGAGAGAGAGAGAGAAAGAGAAAGTGATAAATTGCCCTGCCAAGGGGACTGGCCATGCCATGATCCCTTCTCCTCCATTCCCCTCTTGGGATTTTAGGCATGCAAACACATGGATTCAGCATGCTTCTCAAGACCCTAGGTCTGGGACTTGAGCTGCAAAGTCAGCCAGGTGGAATTCAGCACCTTAACCATGAAGTCACCAGTTGGCCCCCACTCAAGACCTCTTGAACATGGGCTCCCTAAAAATAGGGATTTTGGTTTGTTCACTCCAGGACTCCCAGTACCCAGTAGAATTCCTGACATATCTTCTGTGCACAATAGATATCTGTTGAATGATTAATGAAACCAAGTTTTTTCTTTCTTTCATTGCTTGTTTGTTAATTAATTAATTAATTATTTTTTCTTTAATCATGATAGAGCCTGTGTGTACACATGTGAGAGTGACAGAGAGAGAGATAAGCAGCCTCCAAAGAGTCTGGTCATGCCACCATCCCCTTCCTCTAGTCCTCCAGCACATCAGATCTTGGGCATTCGGATGTGTGCCCAGCGTGTCTGGCTGTCTAGGCCAGGGATCCAAACTGCAATTATCAGGTGGGATCTAGCTTCTTTTGAACAGTGCATTACCACTGTGCCCTGGAGCTGACCCCAAACCAAGTTCTCTATATGGTTTCTGTGAGTACAGGGGAGTTTCCATGTAAGAGCTGATTGCCGCAGAGACATACAGATATTCAGGACCAGAAGGGCTTCAGAACAACATGGAACTTGATGTCTTCACTGTTGAGAGGAAGACACGTTCAGAAATGGGAAGAGACTTGGCAAGGATCATACCGGAAGTTATGGTAGAGCTAGGGCTGGAACTCTGGCCTTATAACTCTCCATCTCATGCTGTTAGTCATGTCTTCATGACAGGAGAGAGGTGGAGAATAAAGAAAAAGATGAACCTACAAAAAGGAGAATTGGAGGAGAAGAAGCATTTCTGCTTGAGAAAGAGAGAGGAAATGAGAGAGCAAAAGAGAGAGAGACCCAGGATTAGGACCTACATGGAACTAAATTCAAAACACCACGTTCCATGATGGACAGCCTGAGCCTATCCTCAGCACACTGAGACTTTACCCTCACTCTGGGGCTCAGCAGAGCACTTGACTTTTATCCATGCGGGTCACAGAATGCAGTAACATTGGTAGAAAGGGGCGAACATCAACTTCCACTAAAAGACAACGTGTATTGCCTATTTCAACTTGGCTAGCAAGACTTTGTGTTCCTAAAAACACACATAATGAGGTCATGACTACCACTACCACTCTTCCTACTGTTCCTACTATTACTACAAAAGTTAATTTTTTTTAAAAAAATGCTTGTTATGAGTCAGATACTGTCTCAAATATTTTTTTTAAGAATTAAAAAAAATGGGAACCAGCAGTTAGCATAATGGCTATGTCGCTGGACTCCCACGTAGTCGACTGTGGTTCGCGTCCTGGACCCAGTGGCTTAAAATTCACACCGGGTGCATGTGTGTGCGTGCCCAAGATCCCGAGAGGAGAATGGAGGAGAAGGGATTGCGGCGTGACCATCCCCCCTGGGGGGTGATTTCTTGCTTTCTGTCTCTATGTCTCTCTCTGTCTGTCTGGCGAGCGCATGCGCCCTATAGCGAAAACCTCTAAAAAAAAAAATGAGGAACATGAGGTTAAGGGAACTGCCTATGAGTATCCTGATAGTAAAGGGAGGAGCTGGCAGTTCGAGGCCCAACATTGCTGGTGTTAAAGCACAGCCCAATCTGCTCTTATGTCTGACTCCCGTCTATCTTGCTGTTCTTTTGGTTATCACCTTGCTTTCCTTGAATCTTCCAAATTCTTCCACTTTAGTCAGACATGTTTTTCCCATTTCTCCACATTTGCAAATATCTTAATACTAGGAGTTTTCAAAAAGTTCATGGAAAATGCACATTATTAGAAAATTATGCATGGGTTTCAAATATTTTTGCACAAATGTAAATTCATATGTTAATTCATACTTTGAAGTTCCCTTGTAAAATGCTGTTCTAGGCCTTATACTCTTACATAGAAATAAGAAAAGGTACAGTCGAGTGAGGAGGGTGACATTTAAGTGGAAAATTACAAGATGGTGCTCTAAGTACTAAAGAGAAATGAGACCCCCGCATTTAGGGAGGTGGAGCAGAATTTGTAGAGGAAGAGATCTTTGAGCTGGTTCTGAGATTGAGTAAGTGACCACCGGAAGCAGGAGAGGACATTCCAGCTGAGAGAACAGAACTGTGCTGGTAGGATGTGGGAAATTGGGAGTCACTGTTGGGACTCACAGTGGAGAAGGCCCAGATGTGGGACTGGGAGACCAGGCTAACAATTAGCTTTATCTCAAGGCACTGGCTATGTAAAACCTTCTTGAATGAGAAACCTTACATCCCCATATTGATTGACACATAGTAGGTGCTTAGTAAAACCAGCTGACTGGCTGATGAAGGCATTCATCCAAACTTCACAGCACCAGGGAATACATTGGAGCCATTTTTATTGAAGGCCCAGCCCTACTGCAACAGAGAAAATTCTTTCTGCCCTTAATTTCCTCTAAGCTGGGACTTTGCTGCTTCTGGCTGCAGATGGTACTCCTGGCTCTGAGATGTGTCAGGCCAAGAATTTCTGCCAACCCCCTGGGCTTCTTATAAAATCTGAGATTGGGGCCAGGCCCAGTTTCCCGACACATGCCCAAAACGCTTACCCTGCTCTGAAGCCTGCTCCACCTTCCCACCACTCACCACAGCCAAAGGGGTCTGCAGCCAAGTTGGGAGGGATCAAACCTCCAAACTCTAAGCCCTGGGAGATGTGGAGTAAGGACCAGACCTGCAGGAGGCTGGGAATTCACCTTCAGCCCGGGGAGGAAAACTCCCCAAATATACAGTGAGTAGCTTTAATAATTCTGTGGCATGCTCATGGATATAAACTCTCTGTTTTATTTTGCTATTTATAGTCACTTGTAAAATAAATAACACACTTGATTGGAGGCAGTTAAATTGATCCTCACCCTTGCCAAGGGTCTGGGAAGCCTGCTGGGATGTGACCACTCTGGGCATTCTATAAAGAAGCATGCTTGATTGCTTTTCTCTCTATCTTGGTTCTGCCATACTCATTCTTCATAGTTGTGCTCACACAATCCATTACTATTACCTATTATTCCCTCCTAGCAGCCTTGCTCAGAATCAGTCAAGGCCTTTCTGACTTCCTGCACCACAGAGATTCTGACTGAGGTAGGAGATACTCTTGACATCTTCCACTGTTTTGGAATTTCAGAATCCAAAAAGTATTTTAAGCCTAGGTTATGTCCAAAGATATTCAAATTATAAATTATGAGACACCTAGAAATTCTAAACTATTTGAAATTTGAAAATGGAAATACTAAAACATGAATGGTAAGAATGTAAACAAGTTCTGAGGAGCTTAGCTTGTGTCTAGGCTTCTGTCTACCACTGAGCTAAACATATCTGGCAGCCTGGGAGGGGAGCAGGAACAGGGGTGGACAGTAGCTGAGAGAGGCTTGGCAGTAGACAGGCTCATCGGGGGAAGAGTGGGCAAGGGCAGAAGCAGCAATGAGGAACAGAAGATGCTGTCTGATGGCTGGCCAAATGTGTTCATAAGGACATGAAAGATACTTACTAGGAATCTGGGGTCCTTGGGGGCAGAAGCCAGTAGAAATTTGAGGTACTACTATTATGTAACCTCAACTAATCCAAGTTTTGCTTAAAATTCTGGACTCCATAGCTTTAGAACTTGAGACTCATAGGATTTTAGAATACTAGACTACTAGGTATTCATACTGGAATCTATAATTTTAAAGAAGTAGATCATCAGAATTTTCAAATCCTAGAATTCTAGAATATTACAATTTAAGGGGCCTAGGAATATATCTAGTTTGGTCTTCCCCCTAGCAGAATAGATTGGGGTTTAAGGTGAGTCTGGGCTAAAGCAGACCTGTTGGAGATTAGTGTAACTTTTATTATCATGACATTCAGAGCTTGTGCTAGACATGATGAGAAATGAGGGGAGGACAAGCAGCAGCACATGGTTACCATTAATAGTAGAGGTATCAACAGAATCCTCACTTTGGTACTTCTCAGTGCAGTTAACATAACATTAAAAGAGAAGCCCAATCTAGTTTCCTGCTTTATGTTGAGAAAATGGAGGTCCGGAGAAGGAAAGTGATTTGTTCAGTTTGGAGCAATCGGCTAGCAACAGATCAGATCTGGACAGGCAACCATGTTACTTGGTTTCCAGCCAGTTACCTCCTTTCCCCTGGTCTGCCTCTCTGAGACTCATTTCATTTTCTTGACAGCTTTATGGGAAGCAGTTAGCATGTCATTGGCCTCTTTGGTAGAGGAAAATATAAAGGACAATGAAGAAAGGAAATGGATTGTGTGATGGGAATTCTGGACAAAATTCATGAGTTTATTTAGGGTGAGGCTGTGGATTTTACCATTCTGTAGCCCAATTCTGTTTTTGTCTCACAGACCATGTCTTGTTCTTGATCAATTAAACCTAGACCTTGGTCACAAAATGAGGCCGCAGACTAGTCATAAACCAGCTCTTGACCTTGGACAAATACTGAGCCTTGACTTCAGCAACAAAATAAGATAAAGCATTTAATGAGCAAATAAGAACATAGGCCATTTTGTACTGAGCAGAATGCAGGTCATTTTCCTTACAGAGCCAGCTCTTCTGGTGGAGGGAAAGGACAGTGGAGCTTCTGGAGCGTCTTAGAGTCTTAATGAGGGGGTTTCTGAGAAGGCATTACCATAAGTACATTTTAGATTTCTCTGCCCCTGTAGATAAGAAGTGATTTATCTGACTGGTGAATGTGGACAGTTTATCTGGGCACACAGAGCTCATCTCTCTACCCGTAGGGAGCACACTTCCTATTCCTTGGTCAGTCGAATTGTAGGCATGGAGGTCCCTGGCACAGTGCTGCTCAACCTGGCTGGGTAAGTCTGTGTACTTATGAGGATGATTTAGTCATACTATGTGAGGCCTGATAGACTAACTTTTGAACTAACAACTCTCAAATTGCAGTAAAAGTTAATTTCTTGCTCATGTCACTCACAAATGTGGGAAAGGGTACTCTACTCCATGTAGTCATTCAGGACCCAGTTTTTTTCCATTGTATGGCTTTGGAGTCTTCAAGAGCAATGGTTCTCAACCAAGGAAGATTTTTTCCTCCAGGGACATTTGAAAATGTCTGAAGACATTTTGATCCTCATAACTGGGAGGTGGAGATGTTATTGACAACTAGTAGGTAGAAGCAGAGATTGTGCCAAGTATCCTGTAATACATAGACAACTTCCAACAAATAATTCTCTTGCCCCAAAAACCAATAGCACTAAGATTGAAACATTCTATTCTAGGGCATCCTTGAATCATTAAAGTGGACGTTGAAGAGAAAGAGAGGGAGTAGAAAATTATATGTAAGAGGATTTTATGAGTCTTACCAGGAAGTGGTGTATAATACTTCTGCTACATTTCACTGACTAGAATTAAGTCACATGACCACACATGACAGGGAATGAGGCTATGAAATAGAGTCTAGCTGATGGCTAGGAAAAAAAAAAAAAAAAAGCAGGTTTCCTGAGCATCCATCCAGTCTCTGCCATAAGATCTATTTGTCTCACGCTCTAACCTCTAAAGGTGCCATTCTCTCAAATCTATATTTAAGAAAGATTTCTCCATATTTCTTAAATCATTCAGATTCAATCACCTGTGACTAGAGAAAAGTGCTTTGACTTTTTGGTCCTTTGTTTGCCAATCTGTAACATAGATTAAATAAAACTGATCACACGAGGACTGTTATCAGAGCTTCTCTTTCTTTGTCTTTACCTACATTACCAAAATGTGACACCTCCTTCTTCCAACCAGAATAAAACTCCGAGGTACCCCATTTTGGACAAGAAAATTTCATCCTGATCATAAAACTCAGCCCTCCAAGGTAGGAGAATAAAGAAGTATAACTTTTCAACATCCAAGTTTACTAAAAGCAGTATTCTAGAAATCACTTAGTTACTATGAAATTTCCTCTGAAAATGAAAATAGCTACAGAAAAGAACCATTGACTGAAGGGAGGAGCAGTCGACTTCTAGTTTCAGTCCTGCCTCACAGTGGCTTATGTAGCCTTGGACATATTCAGCTCTGGGCCACAGGACCCTTGTTAAGAAGTGGACAAAGTGACTTTCGTTCTAGTTTAGTATAAGCTGCATGTATTCCCCTCCCATGGTCCCTCTCTCCTATGAAGCAAACTCCTTTCTTGGCATCAGGATCTACTTAAAGAATGGGGTTCTGTTTGTAAAGGAAGGTCACAGTGGAGGTGGCTGGTTTCATGACCATCTCACCTCCTGGGAAACCCAGTTGGCAAAGGGAAGTCTTCAGGAGGTAGTTATAAATAACTAGGCCGTTCTCTCCGCTTCCTCAGAAGAAAGCCTAAGCAGTGATTGATGTGGCCCATTTGGGCAAAGATTGGAGCCTGGAAGAATGCTGCTCACTGGCAGATCTGCTTGTCTCGCTTCACATTAAATCCTGTCTGGCTGGGAGCCAGGGTCTTGGCCATCTTTGCAAGGCTTGCTCAAGAGTCTCAAAGACAAGGTAGAGAATTTTACACTAAGTGAGATGTGAGAGGTTATTATATAGGGATGGAGAGTAAAAAATGGACTCTACATAAAGGTTCAGATGGGACCAGCAGTTAGCGTAATGGCTATGTCGCTAGACTCCCATGTAGTTGACCACGGTTTGCGTCCCAGACCCGGTGGCTTAAAACTCAATGCCGGGTGCGTGTGCATGCATGCCCAAGATCCCAAGAGGAGAACGAAGGAGAAGGGATTGTGGCATGGCCATCTCCCCAGGGGGTGGTTTCTCACTTTCTGTCTCTCTGCCTTTGTCTGTCTGGCGAGCACACGCACCCTATAACAAAAACCTCTCCAAAAAAAAAACAAAAAGGTTTGGAGAAAAAACCTTCTAGTTTCCTGTGGAATCTTTACATGGATTCTCCCCTCTTTCTTCTCTTTCAGTCAGAACATTCAGAATAGGAATTGGCATACAGCAGGCATCATTAAAACCTAATGGAATTGGCATGATATGTATATTCTAATAGTTAAATAATTTTTTGGGCAAGGATAAACACTTATGTGTTAAAAACTATATTTATGATGGAAAAATATCAGACATAAAAGAGTCATCTTTAGTTGCTCAGTCAGCAACACTGAATGCTGAAGAGAGGAGCAAAAGAGGGAGGCAGTGTGGGGGAAGAGCCTGAGACAAAATTCCACTGACTTCAAGATCTGGCTGACCCAGCTCTTCATTCCCTCAAGAGAGAAGTCATTAAAGATTTGTTGACTTATTCAATACGCAGCTATATGCTTTCTGGGCCCACAGCTTCCCCAACCCACTGCCTGCTCAGAAAGCTTCCTCCTCCCACCAGAGCCCAAGCCCATCTGCAAGACTTCTTTTACCCAACTTGAGCAAGAAGTTGCCTTAACTAGTCAGAGTCTAATGCTTCCTTCAGAGGTTACTAAACATCCCCATCATACCCAGTCTTCACTACACTTTTGAAGCAACTTACTCCTTCATCTGTCTGTACAAGAAGACAGGTCCAGAGAGAGGGGGAATTTGTCATAGTCGTTGTAGGCAGTGCAATATTCAGAGAAAGGTTACTCCCTCCCTTCTATTTCCCTCCTAAGTTAATGTAAGTAAAGAGGAGGTTCCATGAGAAAGAGAGACCTCTAGAGACTGACAGCCCTTATGTGAAGAGTGGGTGGGGAGAGGTTCACTTCCCGGTTAGATGCTGGTATATTGAATCTGCAGGTCCTTTCCAGATCTGCTATTACAGCATAGGTGGCTAGAGGGCAAGTTCTAGGATGAGCATGGCCTCTGTTCACTGGAATTTGAGGGCACCCACAAACTATAGATTAGCACTTGCTGCTACTGCTTTTGGTTTGTCTGTTTAAACAAAACAAAACAAAACAAAACTTGGGGCCAGGATGTGGCATGGTGGTTAAGGCACCGATTGACTCATGGTTTGAGTCCCAGATCCAGGAACTTGAAAATCACAACAAATAAATAGATAAATAAATAAATAAATACATGTTTTATTTAAAAAAAGCACAGACCAGCAGGTGGTATAATGGTTAAGGTGTTGGACTCCCATGTGGCTGATTGTGGTTAAAGTCCCAAACCTGGTGACTTGATTTCTCACTTTCTCTCTCTCTCTGGTGAGCATTCATGTCTAGTAACAAATTAAATAATAATAATGATAATAAATTAAAATTGAGCAAATAATTCTTTTAAAAATGAAGGAAAAGAAAACAACTTTATTGAGTTATAATTGACACACTATGCATGTGTATACAAGTGTACAATTTAGTAAGTATTGCTATATGTGTATACTCCCATCACCACAATGAAGACAGTGATGGAAACATCATCCCCAAGTTTCTTCTGTAAAGTTGCACCTTTTGTGATCATTCCTACTTCCCACACCCCACTCACCTTTCCAGGCAGTCATAGATATGCTTTCTGTTGTTATAGATTAGTCTGCATTTTCCATAATTTTATGTAAATAGAGTCATACAATATATGCTCTATTTTGTTTGACTTCTTTCATCAGCATAAATATTTTAAGATTTATCTATGTTGCTGCTATTTCTTGCTCGTTTGTTCCTTTTTATTGCAGAATAGGTTTCCATGATATGTACATATGGTGATATATTATCCTTTCACTTGTTAGTGGAGCTTTGAGTTCTTTCCAGTTTGGGGTATTACAAATAAAACTGCCATGCTCATTCATGTTCAAGTCTTGGCATGGACTTGTGTCTTTAGTAGAGTAGCTAGTTCCTGTGGTAGTTGTACATTTTGAAGGAAATGCCAGACTTCTGAACTGGTTCTGGCATTTTACGTTCCCATTAACAGCGTATAAGTGTTCATTCAGGGGCCAGTCCATGGCATGGTGGTTAAGGCAGCTGGATCCCACATGGCCAACAGCGTAGCTCACTGCACATGTGTGCGTGTGTGGTCAAAATCCCAAAAGGAGGGAGAAATGGAGCCTGACTATTTCCCACAGAGGGTGTTTTCTCACTTTTCCCTCTCTTTCTCACTGAGTCTCTCTCCAGTGAGTACATGCACCCTCTAGCAAAACTTAAAACATGAGTTCATTCAATTCCTTCGTATCCTTGCCAACAGTTGGCATGACTAGCCTTTTTAATTACGGACATTTTAGCAGACATGCATGGTTTTAAAATTACTAGTGATGATGGTCACCTTTTCATATGCTTATTTGCCATCCATATATATTCTGTGGTAAAACGTCTGTTCAATTATTTTGTTCATTTTTATTGGTTTGCTTGTTTTCTTTTTATTGAGGTTGAGAATTTTTATAGATTCTGGAAGTAAGTTCTTTATCAGACATATGCTCTGGGGCTGGCTCTATGGTGCAGTGGTGATATGCTGATCCAAAGAAGCCAGATCCCAGGCTGCCATGAATGGGATCTCCAGCCATGTAAACCTGGCATGCCAGGCGTGTGCACCAGATCCAAGGGCTGGAGGACTAGAGAGAGGAAATCATGGCACGGCCAGACTTTGTGGAGGTCCCCTCTTCCTCTCTCCCTCTTTTTCTCTCTCTTTGTCTAACCTAAGGTCACAAAGTTTTTTCTTCTGAAAGGTGTTAGACATTTATGATTTACATTAAATTCTGTGTCCCATTTGAGTTGATTTTTTATATGTGGTATGAGTTATGGATTGAACTTCCTTTTCTCTTTGGTTTTGTTTTGCTTATGCAATATTTAATTGTTCTAACAATATTTGTTGGAAAGACTTTCTCTCCTGAATTGCCCGTTCCCATTAACAGCGTATAAGTGTTCATTCAGGGGCCAGTCCATGGCATGGTGGTTAAGGCAGCTGGATCCCACATGGCCAACAGCGTAGCTCACTGCACATGTGTGCGTGTGTGGTCAAAATCCCAAAAGGAGGGAGAAATGGAGCCTGACTATTTCCCACAGAGGGTGTTTTCTCACTTTTCCCTCTCTTTCTCACTGAGTCTCTCTCCAGTGAGTACATGCACCCTCTAGCAAAACTTAAAACATGAGTTCATTCAATTCCTTCGTATCCTTGCCAACAGTTGGCATGACTAGCCTTTTTAATTACGGACATTTTAGCAGACATGCATGGTTTTAAAATTACTAGTGATGATGGTCACCTTTTCATATGCTTATTTGCCATCCATATATATTCTGTGGTAAAACGTCTGTTCAATTATTTTGTTCATTTTTATTGGTTTGCTTGTTTTCTTTTTATTGAGGTTGAGAATTTTTATAGATTCTGGAAGTAAGTTCTTTATCAGACATATGCTCTGGGGCTGGCTCTATGGTGCAGTGGTGATATGCTGATCCAAAGAAGCCAGATCCCAGGCTGCCATGAATGGGATCTCCAGCCATGTAAACCTGGCATGCCAGGCGTGTGCACCAGATCCAAGGGCTGGAGGACTAGAGAGAGGAAATCATGGCACGGCCAGACTTTGTGGAGGTCCCCTCTTCCTCTCTCCCTCTTTTTCTCTCTCTTTGTCTAACCTAAGGTCACAAAGTTTTTTCTTCTGAAAGGTGTTAGACATTTATGATTTACATTAAATTCTGTGTCCCATTTGAGTTGATTTTTTATATGTGGTATGAGTTATGGATTGAACTTCCTTTTCTCTTTGGTTTTGTTTTGCTTATGCAATATTTAATTGTTCTAACAATATTTGTTGGAAAGACTTTCTCTCCTGAATTGCCATTATATATTTGTCAAAAATCAGTTGTCCATATTTCTGTGGATTTATTTTTGCACACTGTATTCCACTGATCTATTTTTCCATCTTGATTCCAATGTCTTGTTTTTGATTGCTGCAGCCTTGTAATAAGTCTTGAAATCAAGTAGAGTTATTTAATTAACATTTTATTTTTCAGAGTTGTTTAGACTATTCCAGGTTCTTTATATTGCCACTGGAATTTTAGAATCACTTTCAATTTACGCAAAAAGCCTGTGAGGATTTTGATTGGGATTGCAGGAATCTATATATTAGTTTGTGGAGAACTGACATATAACCAACCATAGGGAGTCTTCTGACCCATGAGCAAGTTCTGACTCCATTTATTTAGGTCTTAACTCTCTTATGATGCTTTGTAGTTCTCAGTCTACAAGACTTTCAGTCAGATTTGCTTGAATGTTTCATATTTTCTGGTATTGTAAATATACTTTAAAAATTTTATTTCTGTTCATTTGTTGCTAGCATATCAAAATAAAATTGATTTTGTATGTTGATCTTATATTCTACAATTGTACTCAAATGACTTACTAGTTCTAATATTTTTTTCACATTTCATGTTCTACATAGATAGACATATTGTCTGGGAATAAGGACAACTTAACTTATTCATTTCTGTCATTCATTAAAAGGGTTACTTTTAATCCTTTATTTCCTGATTGCACTGGTGAAAACATCTAGAACAATATTGAAATAAACTTGTAAAAGTAGACATCTGTTTCTTATTTCTGATATCAGAGGAGAAAAAATGTTATCTTAACCATTAGGTAAAATGTTAGTTACAGATTTTTTTTTTTCTGGGGGGGGGGGGGGTTAAGACCCCTTTTCAAATAGAGGGCATTCTCTTCTATTTCTAGTTTGCCAAGAATTTTTATCTGAATTGGGTGGATTGTAGAAGAATGTGTTGTGTTTTATCAAATGATTTTTTTTTCATCTATCAAAATGATCAGCATTTTAAGGGACCAGCAGTTAGCGTAATGGCTATGTCGCTGGACTCCCACGTAGTCGACCACGGTTTCAGTCCCGGACCTGGTGGCTTAAACTCACACTGGGCGCGTGTGCATGCGTGCCCAAGATCCCGAGAGGAGAATGGAGGAGAAGGGATTGTGGCGTGTCCATCCCCCCTGGGGGATGATTTCTCACTTTCTGTCTCTCTGTCTCTCTCTGTCTGTCTGGCAAACGCACATACCCTATAGCAAAAACCTCCAAAAAAAAAAAAAAAAGGATCAGCATTGTTAGTTGTTGCTGTTTTGTGTTTTGGTTTGTTAGTATGGGGGATTGCAATTTTTTAAAAATGTTTAATTGTTGTTAAAAAATATACAAATTTTGGGACCAGCAGTTGGCGTAATGGCTGTCACTGGACTCCCATGTAGTTGACTGCCGTTTGAGTACTGGACCTTGTGGCTTAAACTCACGCTGGGTGTGTTTGCATACATGCTCAAGGTCCCAAGAGGAGAATGGAAGAGAAGGGAATGTGGTGTGGCCATCCCCCTGGGGGGTGATTACTCCCTTTCTGTCTCTCTGTCTTTCTGACAAGCACACGTGCCCTATAGCAAAAACAAACAAAAAATAAAAATTTTAACCATCTTAAAGTGTACAGTTCAGTAGTGTTAAGAATATACATGTTTTGGGAACCAGCAGTTAGCGTAATGGCTATGTCGCTGGACTCCCACGTAGTCAACCACGGTTCGCGTCCCGGACCCAGTGGTTTAAAACTCACGCCTGGCGCGTGTGCGTGCGTGCCCAAGATCCCGATAGGAGAATGGAGGAGAAGGGATTGCGGCGTGACCATCCCCCCCCAGGGGGTGATTTCTCGCTTTCTGTCTCTATGTCTCTGTCTGTCTGGCGAGCGCACACGCCCTATAGCGAAAACCTCTCCAAAAAAAAAAAAAAAAAAGAATATACATGTTTTTGTGCAACAGAGCTCCAGAACTCACATTGATTTTTGAATGTTAAACTCATCTTGCATTCCTTGGAAAAACTCCATTTGGTCGTAAAATATTCATTTTATATATTGGATTTGGTTTGTTAAATTTTAATGTGTGTTTGATTTGCTAAAATCTTATTAAGAATTTTGCATCTATGTGTTTGGAAGATTTGGTTTGTAGTTTTCTGGTAATGTCATTATCTGTTTTTTGTATCAGGATAATGCTGGCATCAAACAATGAATTGGGAAGCATTCCATCTTCAATTTTCTGGAAGAATTTAGGTAGAACTAATATTGTTTTTTCCTTTAATGTTTATTATAATTCACTAGTGAAGAAACCAGAATTTTATTGTAGGAAAGTTTTTAAACTATGAATTCTCTAGTTCATTAATACATGCAGAGATTTCAAAGTTATCTATTTCTTTTTGACTGAGTTTTGGTAGTTTCTATCTTTCATGGAATTCATTTATTTTAACTGAGCTGTCAAATTTATGGGTATAAAGCTGTTCATAATATTTTCTTTTTTTAACAATTATTTTAAATTTAATTTTATTTATTCATTCATTTATTTTAATTTGACCAGAGAGACACACACACACACAGACAGAGGGAAAGTGAGAAAGCAAGCTGCCAGGGCCGGGACTTGAACCGTGGTCAGCCATGCGGGAGTGTCCAGTGCCTTAACCACCACATCACCTGCTGCTTCCAATACTTTCTCTTTTTAAAATATTTGTGGAATCTGTGAGTCATCCATCTCATTCCTAATTTCATAATTTCATTTTTTCCCTGATCAGTCTGGCTAGAGATTCAATTTTATTTATCATCTTCAAACATTAGCTTTTGGCTTCATTGATATTTTTTCCCTATTGTTATACTGTTTCCTATTTCATTGATTTCTGCACTGAAATGTATTATTTTATTTCTTCATAATTTATGTTTAATTTGCTGTTCTCTTTATTGCTATGTGTTTGAGTTAATTCATCTTTTCTTCTGCTATATTCAATATATCCTTCGTCCTATCCAGAGTATTCTTCATCTACGACACGGTAGTTTTCATCTTTAGGTTCTAGCTGAGTCTTGTCTTCCATGTATCTACTTAACATTTGAATATATAGAATAAAATTATTAACAATTTTGACACGCTAATCTGCTGATTTTAAAGTCTTTTCAGTTCTTGAACTGTTTTGATGGATTATTCTCCCTGTGTTTTTTATTTTTATTTTTTGCTTTTCGAGTGTGTGGCAATCTTTCAGTAGATGCCAGAAACTGAGACATTTTGCCTTGTGGGGTAAGTGCATCCTTTTTATTCTTATAAATCTTCAGGAACTTTGTTCTGGAATGTGTTAAGTTACTTGGAAGCAGTTTGATCTTTTTGGTTTTAGCTTTATGATTTGTTTGGCATATCTGAACAGTGCAGGGCTAATTATTCCCCACTACTAAGCTAGGCCTTCATAAATATTCTACCTGATGTCCATGAATTATTTTAGGCTAGTGGGAGAGACGATGCAATATTCTTAGTCCTGCTCGAGCATCGATGTTCTCTAAAATTTTCAGAAAATTTTTTTTTCCCTTTCTTGAGTGTTTCTTCAACATCACGTGCTAATTAGTACTCCGCTGAATATCTGAGGGATTCTATACAGATCTTCAGGGTTCTTTTTCAGTACAGCTCTCCCCTCTTATTACTCTGTCCTGTAAACTGTAGATCACTTGGTCTCTCCAATTCTCAGCTTCATCTCTTCAATTCAGGGAGCCTGGTGGGCTCCAATCAGTTTTGCTTTCCCTGCCCCATAGTCTGAAAATTCTCTAAAGGCAGCAAGCTGAGCAATCATAGGGCTTACCTGGTTTGTTTCTTCTCTCTCAGAGATCAAGATTTTTTGTTGCCTGATGTCTGATGTCTTGACACATATACACTATGGAATACTACTCAGCCATAGAAAACAATGAGACCCTGGCACTTGCTAGAAAGTGGACAAATACAGGGACCAGCAGTTAGTATAATGGCTATGTTGCTGAACTCCCATGTAGTCAACTGCGGTTCGAGTCCTGGACCCAGTGGCTTAAACTCACTCCAGGCACTTGTGCGTGCATGCCCAAGATCCCAAGAGGAGAATGGAAGAGAAGGGATTGTGGCGTGGCCATCCCTCCTGGGGGGGAGATGTCTCGCTTTCTATCTCTCTTTCTCTGTCTTTCTGGCAAGTGCACATGCCCTATAGCAAAACAAAAACAAAAACAAAAACAAAAAAACCCCCAAAAAACAAAACAAACAAACAAACAAAGAAAAAACCTCTCCAAGAAAAAAAAAAAAGAAAGAAAGTGGACAAATACAGAAGATTTAATGCTAAGTGAAGCAAGCCAGACTATGAAACGGGAGCACTGTATGTCCTCAATTAATATGTACTAGTGTCTGCACTCCATGGCAGAAACTGAAAGAGTGGATGGTGTGAAGTCACAGAGAGCAGCTGCGGATACCAGAGACAGAGTGGGAGGAGAGTGGGCAGTGGGGGATGGGAAGGAGATTATCAGGGGAAAACTTTTAAAAGAAAGCCAAACATTGAATAGACACAAAAGTATAAACTTATGTGTTAAAGATGATGTGTATGGTAATATCTTTGACTGGACTAATATGCAATGTATTCATGCTGAGAAGTTTCTGCAAAGACATACAGCGATGAAATGTAAATAAAACAAAACCAAAAAAAAGAGAGAAAATTTCTGTTTCTGACATTTCATCTGTTTGCTGTTTGTGCCAGGCAGGATGAGAAATCCTATCCTTATACCTCCATCTTAGGTAAAAGTGCAAATCTCCTGGCATCTGCTTATATTTTTAAAAGAATTATTTATTTTATTTTATTTATTTAGTATTATTATTTTTAAATTAGCTATAGGGCATGTGCAATCACCAGATACAGAGAGAGGGAAAGTGAGAAAGCAAGCCACTAGGTCAGGAACTGGAACTGTGGTTGGCTATGTGGAGTCCACGCCTTAACCACCCCCACATGCTGGCCCCTGGCATCTGCTTCTTAGCATAGATTTCTCATGTCTGGAAAGCTTTCAGGGAGCAACCCAATTTTGTAGGAAGAACAGGTGCTAATGGAGTTATCCAGGGAGGAAGGAATTGCCCTGTTTTGTGTGCACCTTACCAACTTCGCTTCAGCTCTTGGAGAATGTAGAAGACACTACATTTTTCAGGATCCATTGCTAGGACCGGATAGAAGATGGAGAAGAAAGGGAAAGCCTTGATTGCTGTGGACCAGATAAGGTGACATCCAGCCAGAGAGGAAGCTGGGGACTCAGACTACTAGTGGAACAAAGGGAGATATAACTACTCCTCTCTACCAAGCTCTCAGTAATGGAGGAGGCTGGCACAAAAATGAACACCTGCTTCCAAAAGTATATAACTCCATATGCCACATTAGCAATAGGAGGCCACCAGGAATGGAGGGAAGCAGACTTAGCCAGTGTGAGAGCAGGGGCCACTCTTCACCAATGACAAGCAGCCACTTATTTAAAGTGACCTCTGCTATATTTCTTATTTTCCCCTCTTCTCTCAACATGAGAAGCACTAGACCTAGAAAAGGATGGAGGAAGAGTAAAAGACAAGACCATACTGCCTTCCCACTCTTGTGCTTTGAGGTACAGGTCTGGCAAACTCTGACAGGAGGACAAGAAATGTTATGGAAACTGGATATGAGAGTGGAGTTGTGAACTGGACTGGACTCTTAGTAGCTAATATTGATAGGAAAATGATGGCTTCTTGAAGGTACCATTAGAAGATGAGACAGAGATTGGACAGATTATGGTTATCTGCAATAGCTGGAGAAAATAAATCAAACAATTAATACACTCCAATTAATTGAGTCTTCTCAGTAAACATGTTACATCTGATCTGCTAATTTCAGTTGCTGGATATTGAGATAGGCACTGTGCTGAACGACACACACACACACACACACACACACACACACACACAATATCTCATTTGCTCTTTATAACCTAATAAGATTGTTACTAATTTATTTCTCTTATTATATAGGTGAGGAAAAGAGAGGCTTAGTTCACTTAGTTTACTAAATATAGACTATAGAAATCTTCACATGTAGAAAACTCCATTCTCTTTAACTCTTTTGTTCATACTTTTGGTATTTTTTGAAATAGTTTTGCTTATGTTCAGTGGTTTCCATTTCCCTAAGCTATTTTCTGTCAGTCTATATCCTAATGGGGCAAGGACAGCCTTACTTTTATATTGCCAACAGAAATACCTGATACTGGATGATTTATGAAGAAAAGAAGTTTATTTGACTGGAAATTACAAAGGTGTAGGGTGGGCAACAAGCTAGCATCTGATACTTCATCACAACATAACTGACAGAGACAGGATGGTGGGTACATGAGACAGGATGGTGGGTACATGCCACCTGGAGGCAGCCATCTTCCTTCTACAGAATAAATTCAGTCCCCATACTTCATCTTAAGTAGAAGTACAAGCCTACTAGCATCTGCTTCTTCCTGTAGGTTTCTGATATCTGGAAGCTTAGTGGAACTAACCCCTTCTCATGAGAGCTAGAATTCACTGGGTCTCTTGAGACCACGTTGATTCATTCAGGAGGGCAATACCTTTGTGATCTAATCACTGTCCACTAGAGCTCACCTCTTAAAGGTCTCACCACCTACCGATGCCATTAAACTGGGAACTGAATTCTAAAACATGAACAAGTCATTAAGGGGATAAGCCATTATTCAAATCATAGCAACAACTTAACTGTTAGGGTGAAGATGAATGAAGAAGGGAGATATTATGGGAAAACCTTTGTTATACACACAGGGAATGCTGGATCAGAGCACAAAGAAATTTTTCCAGGTGAGAAGAATTAAATAAGTCACTTAATGTCTTTGTACTTCAGTTTCTATATACGTAAAATGAAGATTATACCAGTTTGCATTTCATTGAGTTGATGTGAACAATGAAGGATAAAGAGTTTTGTGGATAAAGGCTAGCCATTATTTTTATCTGCTAATTAGTATTAATTTATTAGATATTATTATCTTTATTATTTTGTAAGTTCTCTTCTGCTACAAAAGAAAACATCCCAGCAAGATTATCCTTCATATGGGGAAAAAAGATTAAAATCTTCTCAGACAAACAAAACCTGAAAGAATTTGCCAACAATAGACCAGCTCTTCAAGAAACCCTGGAGAGAGTACTGTTCCAGGAAAACTAAAGAATGAACAGCCAGAAATAAACGAATAAAAGGCAACCAAGACAACGGTCATCTTAAACATTGGGACAAGTCTGGAAATATCAATAATAACATGTTATTGGATTAAATGTTAATGTATTAAATTCTCCAATCAAGAGACACAGACTGACTGAATGGCTAAAAAAAAAACAAACAAAACAAACAAACAAAAAAACAACAAAAAAACCAAAACAGAAATCCTCTATTTCTTGCCTATAAGAAATGTATCTCAAAGACACACATAGACTAAAACTGAAGGGTTGGAAAAAGGTATTCGATGTAAATGGGAACCAAAACTAAGCTGGAGTACTAATTTCTGACAAGATAGGCTTTAAAACAAAAACTGTTGGAAGAGACAAAGAAGGGCACTATACTGTAGTAAAAGGATTGATCCATCAAGAAGATATAATACTAATAAATATCTATGCACCTAACACAGGAGTACCCAAGTATGTGAAATAAAGACTGTTAGATCTAAAAGGAGAGATAGACAGCAGCACACTAATTGTTGGAGACCTCAACACCCCACTATTTCCTCTGGACAGATCATCTAGACAAAAATAAGTAAAGAGGCAAAGAATCTAAATGATACCATAAATAAAATGGACTTAACGGACATCTATAGGACTTTCCACCCCAAAACCACGAGATACACTTTTTTTCTCACCTCCCACGTGGAACTTTTTCGAAGATTGACCACACAATAGGGCACAAAGCAAACCTCTACAGATTCGAAGGCATAGAAAGTATATCCAGCATCTTCTCCAGCCATGATGGAATCAAACTTGATTTTAATTCCAAGAGAAATCCTCAAAAATACACAAATACATGGAAACTAAATAGCCTACTCCTGAATGATTTCACAACTACTGAAGAAATTAAGACTGAAATAAAAAGATTCATGGAAGCCAATGACAATGAGGACATGAGTTTCCATAATCTTTGGGACACTGCAAAAGCAGTCATAAGAGGGAAGTTCATAGCAATTAGTGCACATGAGAGGAAGACAGAAAGAAGGCAAATGGATCACCTAAGATCATGCCTTAGAGAATTGGAAAGGCAACAGCAAAAAATTCCAAAAAATCTCCAGGTGAGAAGAAATAATAAAGATCTAAGCATAAATAAATGAAATAGAAAATAAACAAACTACAGAAAAATAAATGAAAGTAAAAGCTGGTTCTTTGAAAAGATAAACAAAATTGATATGCTACTAGTGAGACTTATTAAGAAGAGAGAAAGGAACCAGGTAAATCAAATTTGCAATGAAGCTGGCAGTATAACAACAGACATAATAGAAATACAAAACATCATTAGAGGATACTATGAACAACTATATGCTAACAAACAAGACAATCTGGATGAGATGGACAAATTCCTGGATACATATAATCTACCAAGATTGAGCCAGGAGGATGTAGAAAGTTTGAATAGGCCCATCACTAGCCAGGAGATTGCATCAGTAATAAATAACCTTCCAACAAAGAAAAGCCCTGGTCCTGATGGCTTCACCTTTGAATTCTACAGAACTTTTAAAGAAGAGTTAACCCCCATTCTGCTCAAGTTATTTCTAAAGATCCAAAAGGGTGAAACTCTCCCAAATTCTTTCTATGAAGCCTCCATCACCCTTATCCACAAAACAGATAAGGACAGGAACCCAAACACACTTCTTTTCTCCTCCACATATTTTAAAAAAATACTTATTCATTCAATTTTATTCATTATGATTATTTTAATTTGCTATAGGGGATATGCGCTTACTAGAGAGAGACAGAGAAAGAAAATAAGAAAGCAAGCCGCCAGATCTAGGACTTGAACCATGGTCTGTCATGTGGGAGTCTAGCACCCCAGGAAGGATGCCACCTGCTGGCCCTCTTCTCCACATCCTTACTGTCTCTTCCTTCAAGACCCTATCTCCATCGCTACTTTAAGAAATACATCTATGCATAGCAAAAATACACTTACCCATTCACAAGAGAAAGAAGAGGAACACTTTTTGCGTTTCCTAGAGAGAACCAACATTTAACACTGGATTTCTGCCAGTTTTTCTAAGTACACCTATGGTTGGATTGCTGGAGGGGTTCAGCCCTGTTCTATTTGATGATTGGTTACCCAGGTGAACAATGCCAGATTCCTTCCTCTTTCACCATTTGCAGTGAGTTGTGTGGACCTGGGGAGTTCCTGCAGTACCTTCAGTGTGCACCAGGTGGCAGGTGCTGCTTCTGAAATACAGGTGAGGTGGCTGCACACCCGTTCTGCCTGCCAGTGCCACTGAGCACCAGACTCATCTAGGAGATGCCACCTGCTGGCCCTCTTCTCCACATCCTTACTGTCTCTTCCTTCAAGACCCTATCTCCATCGCTACTTTAAGAAATACATCTATGCATAGCAAAAATACACTTACCCATTCACAAGAGAAAGAAGAGGAACACTTTTTGCGTTTCCTAGAGAGAACCAACATTTAACACTGGATTTCTGCCAGTTTTTCTAAGTACACCTATGGTTGGATTGCTGGAGGGGTTCAGCCCTGTTCTATTTGATGATTGGTTACCCAGGTGAACAATGCCAGATTCCTTCCTCTTTCACCATTTGCAGTGAGTTGTGTGGACCTGGGGAGTTCCTGCAGTACCTTCAGTGTGCACCAGGTGGCAGGTGCTGCTTCTGAAATACAGGTGAGGTGGCTGCACACCCGTTCTGCCTGCCAGTGCCACTGAGCACCAGACTCATCTAGGAGTGAGTTCCTAATAACACAGATGCCATGGGCTTGGTGAGGGCCCAGGAGCATGCATTAAAACAAACAAACAAACAAACAAAAAAAACTCTGCAGATAATTATGATTCGGCTCGTTGCAGGGTCCAGAGAACAGCAGCCACACACAAGCATAAAACTTGTAATAGCACAGCACTGGTTACCATCCTGGCCTCCTGGAATTCAGAGAGTGAAGGATTTCACAGCATGTCAGAGTAGAAATAGACCTTAGGGGTCACTGATGATGCCTTAGTGATAAGAAGACCAACACAGAACTTGCCCACAGTGAGAGTCTGGGCTACAGATCAAGACTGCTCCCTCTCCTACTCAGCCCTGTTGACTATACCTCTCTGTGGTTATTACCTGTCATTGCCTCCCTAACCCAGGGATCTGAAGATACTCTTTGAGAAGACCCCTTTTTCCCTGAATAATTGCCTTTAACTGCTGTTTGAACAACCCTAAGCTGCCTTCCCTTGCTCCCAATTCAAAATAATTGAGACATGATTTTGTCTGAATCAGGACTCAACACCTGAGCAGCCAATCTCCAGAGGCCATGTTCTTGATTATGACACAATCCTGTCTCCCTGCCTCCCCACAGAAGGATTCTCTCCTCTGCCTCCCATCTCGGGTGCATTGCTTTGCACCATGCTCCCGTCTCTTCACAGTCCTTGGGCTAAATCAACATTTCCCGGAGCCTCAAGTTTCCTTTCTGTAAGGAAAGGATAGTGTTTACAGGCGAAAGTATACTGCACTTCTGAGTGCAACTGGTGAAAAGTGTTAGCACTTATCTTTTCTGTTCACCCTCTCTTTCAATCTAGACTAGTTTTGCAGAGGCCAAGGACCTCAGAAAACCTATGGCCTAAACTCTTGACTTCCTAAAAGGGTACACTGGATTCAGAGTGCTAAGGGATTTCCACAGGGAACTGTTGTGAGAAGAGGTTTAGGATCTGAGTGTCCTGACTTCTGGCTCCTGTTTTTTCATCCATGTCATAACCACACAATCTGAAGCCTCTCACGGAATTGCTTGTGATAATTGTTTTATATATCCCTGACTGCTAGCTGGTTGTCCCCCCTTCTTGCTTTATTTTCATCAACATTTAGCGAGCACCTCTGATATTTTGGGCCCTCCATTAGATTTCTGTTAGAGAGTCGTACCCACAGTAGCTACTAAGTATATATGCGATGGGGGTTTCTTTAGTCACAGTTGTATGCTTATTCATATACTTAGCAATAAGCACCTACTTTGTACTGAACCTTTTTCAGGGAGACTGTGAAGAACCATAGAGAAGCAGACATGGTCCACAATGCCCTCAAGAAATGACAGAGTTTGGGTGGGGGAGAGGACACACACACACACACACACATACACACACACACACACCATGGTGGATAATCAGCATGCAGGAAAAGGCATAGAGGATGTTACTATTTGTCTTAGTCCACTCTTGCATTGCAAACAGAAATACTTGAGCCTGAGTGATTTTACAAAGAAGAAAGAAGTTGGGAGCAGCAGATGGAATAATGGTTATGTCGCTAGACTCCCACATAGTTGACTACAGTTCAAGTCCCAGACCCAGTGCCTTGAAACTCATGCTGTGGCATGTGTGTGTGTGTCCCAAATCCTGAAAGGATACTGGAGGAGAAGGGATTGTGGTGTGGCCATCCCCCCTGGGGGGGGCTGATTTCTCACTTTCTGTCTTTCTGTCTCTCTGGCAAGCATATGTGCCCTATAGCAAAATCCACTCTAAGAAAAAGAAGTTTACTTACAACTCATGGTTTTGGTGGTAGAAAGTCTGAAGTCCTAGGCCTACAGCATGGCTAACAGAAGCAACAAAGGTGGTAGGTATGTGGAGAGAGACAATGGTCCTTATTGGTCTCTCTTTTATAACAACCAGCTCCCCTGAGAACGAACCTCTTCTCATGAGAACTAGAATTTACTGGATCTCAAGAGACATCATTAATCTATTCATGAGACTGTTGCCTTTATCATGCAATCACCACAAGTCAATTGTTGTCACCCACTAGGGCTCATCCTGGTGTAGTAGGTCAGTTTGCGGTTTAGCAGGACTGCAGCCATTTTGAAATTAAGAAAGGCCTCTAATGAGAACAATGTGATCAAATGCTTAGTCATAGGGAGATCCATCTGAAGAATGGTCAGATGAGACACCAGGAATGGGTTAAGGAATTAGGATAATTACTCAAGGGACAAACATTTGACTTTGATCGATTGTAGTGAGGAATGATTTACACGTCCTTGTACCTTGTACCTCTAAATACCAAGAACATGTTGAGCTTTTTGAGAGTTTGATGGTACTTACTGTCTCCCTATAACTGGTTCCAGAAAAACTCCCTTCTTCTTCAGTGTCTGCCTTTTGTTTCATTGACCATGAGAAGAAGCAGCTGGACTTAGTTTGGCCAGTAACACTGGAACACCATAATGGAACAAAATTTTAAATGAACTCTTTTACAATATAGTCACTATAATCAAGTCCCAACACAAGCCTTCCTGGAGGACCCATTCCAACCACAGCAGGACTGCTGGGTACTCCATAATGGTGAGGGGTTAGTTTGGTTTGGAGTTGTGAAATCAGAAGTCAGACCTTAGTTGCTGCTTCTGGTTTTCCTCCTACCTTTGAGCTTGCATTTTCTCAATCTGCATCCTTGACCCCTTCCCTTTTGCCCCTTATGTGACAGGTTCCTCAGGCTTCTGTCTTGGACTTTTTCCTACTCTCCCTCTATGTGGTCTTTCTGGAGTATCGTCCATTTTCCTGCTTTGATGATCACCTATTACTTGAAGGCATCTAAATGTGTAACTCCAGAGGAAAGTGTTTCAATGGATTTTAGACCTTTATTTGCAGCTTCCTCTTAGACAACTCTGATCAGATAGCTCAAGTGCCACTTGTCCTCAATGAACTCGGTTCCTGCCAACCTGCTTTTCTTCCTTGAGCTCAGTTGCTCAGTGAGAACCCAAAGTTGTTCTTGTCTCCTCCCTCTCCCGTACTGGTCCGGCATTCCAGTGATCACATATTCTTCAATTCATAGACTCTTTGGACTCTGAGCATCTCTGTCACAGATGCCTTTCTCTACAACCTACCTTTTCTGCTCCTGCAACCTCAGATGCAATCCAAGACCCACATGGATTATTATAACAGCTTTTTACCTAACTGTTCTTCCAATGGTCTTCTATGCTCACCAGTCAGCCTTTTGCATTGGAGCTAGAAGAGTTTTAAACAACAAAACAAACAAAAGCACAGCATCACTTAAAATCCTACAGTGTCTTCCCTTTGCTCACAGAGTAAATTCATACTCTTGAAGGTGTCCTCTGTAACCTGAATTACAGATTAAATCCTGTTCTCCAAAAAAGGTGTGCTGAAATCCTAACCCCTGGCACTTTAGAATGCTACCTTATTTGGGAATGGATTTGTTGAAATCGATTTAGTTAAGATGAGTCATTCTAGAGTAGGGTGAGCCCTTAATCCAATGTGATTGGGATCTATTTAAGCAGAGGGAAATTTGGATAAGACATTGGCATGGAGGGATGATGGCCATGTGGAGAGAAGTTAGAGATTGGAGTTATGGAGCCATGAGCCAAGGGATGCCTGGAGCTGCTAAAAGAAGCTAGAGAGACTTGGAAAGGTTCCTCCTCTAGAGACTTTGGAGGATGCATACTCCTGTCAATACTCATTGATTTTGGACTTCTAGCTGCAAGAACTGGGAAACAATAAACTTCTGTAGTCTTAAGGCACCCAGGTTATGGTGATTTATTACAGCCGCCCTAGTAGACTAATCCAGTCTATTGTGGCCCAAATACCAACTCTCTTTCCAGCCTCATCTGCAGTCCCATGTCTCAAGTCATCCTACCATCTGAGTCTCCCTGGATTATGTAGTGTTCTGAGACAGGAGTTAGACCCCACTTATAGGTAGATAGGGTAGAAGCCCAGAGAAGAAGTCACTATGTTTTTCTTTATAAGCAAGTCTTCGTATTTTTTTTCTCTATGGTCTGATTAATGTACAATACATACTCCTTTTATATGTCTCTAGAGTTTATGACTCCTTGCTAATAAGGCAGAAGATAGGGATATTGAGCATACAGACATGATAAGACCCAAGATGGCATCACAGTGGCTAAGTTTTCACAGCCCAAACCTGGCTGTGTTGAGACTCAGAGCCACTGTAGCTAAGGGCAGCAGTTTCTATTCAGTAACTGTATTCTAACCAGAAGTACAGGACCCTATGGTCTGTTGAACCCACAAAGGATAGGGTAATAAATCACTTGGACTGCCACGTAACCATTTTCTAAAGCCCACTTCCTTATCAGAAAGTCAACCTATTGCTCTGATTGCTAAATGAAAGCCCTTCACCTCCAGTCCCTTTTTGGCATCCTATCCATGCCCCCTTGCACTACACTGGAAGCTTTTTCTCCTTCCCTAATAAATTCCACTTTCCTCTCCTCTCTGTGTCCATGTCTTTAATTCTTCATGAGCACAGGACAAGACCCAGCACAGGTGTTGGGTCTGCTCACCCAACAACTGCCTCAGTTCTCTAAACGCACCATCCACGTGTGTACCTTAGCTCATGCTGGTTCCTCTGTGTAGAAGTCTCTTCCCCTTTCCCACCTGCACACCTCTTCTGCACGGCTTCTTCCCTCTGCTCCTATAGCACTTCTATGGGAACAACTGCTGCCTGCCTCCTCCAATTTGATCACGGCCTCCCTGAGAGCAGAGACGCTGCTCTTCTCTACCCCAGTGCCTTAGCATTGAAGCTGGCCTAGCATAATGCCAGAAGAATTCATTTGCCCTGGTCACATGCTCTCCCTTAGTTTATCATGGTAGGTGGCATGGTGAGATTCAAAATTCTTCCTCACTCTTCAGTGGCTTGCTAAAAAGGGTGCTACCCGATTTCACTGGCCACTGAGAGCTCATCAACCACGGGGCATGAATTCTCCCAGGAAACCTCCTCCAGGCTGCCCAGTGCTTCTCCCTCATGTTGTTGCCCAGGCTTTTAAGCAGGCTTGAAGGAAAGGACCCCAAGAAAGAGATTTTGTATGCTCCTTTGAGGCCAACACCCAATTGCTGTCCCTCATCAAGTGAAAAATGGGGAAAACACTAGCTAACTGCTGTTTGGTGACCCCAACCCCCAACTCTTTAAAGTAAACAGTCTTTTCAATTAGGAAGATTTGTCACCAGGGACAGTAATTCCGTGTCCTACCAAAACAAACACAGTTGTAATTAGTTTTATCCAGGAAGAAAATTAACTCTGTTTATCTTAGCATAATTAATCATTGACCTCTCTCTGTCCGGGCAGCTGGGGGAAGGGTACAGGAGTGGAGGGTTGTGATCTACAGCGGAGGGGTATTCCAGAGTCCATCTATCTCCCCTCTTGCCTCACAGCTGTCTGCGTGAGTTATTTCAAGTAATATTCCCAGCCAAAGATTGTGGGGCTGCCTCAGAGTTAGCCTTGGAGAAACACTAAATAAGGCTGTGATTTTATGGCTTCAGTCTGTGGAGAGATTAGATGAGGATGTGTCAGATGAACATGAAGGCAGGTGTGGACCCTGTGATTTGCTTGGCTTCTTATATGCCTTTCACCCTGATCTCCATGGGTCCTGGGCATGGAGGTGTGGGGGGCTGCAGCCAAAGAGGCTGGTTCTTGATTATGGAGAAGAGGCCTTTGCTCCATAGAGAAGGGCACAGCTTTGGGTTTTGGTCTGGGCTCCAGTCCTGACACACCCTCTAGCTGTGCAATTTTGGGCAAGGTACTGTATCTTTCAGAACTGTGGTCAATTCTTAGGTCAAAAAACAGAGCATGTGTGTGGGGGTAAAGGAGGTGTCAGGGTTAGTAATCCATGTCTACTAGGATGAGAGGTGCCAAGCCCCTGGCACAGGAACTGGTGCTAAGTAGTTACTCAATGAACATTGGTGGGTTCTGTTATTCTCAAATAAACCCTTGGTCTGGAGAGAAAGGACACAATCGAAGGTCTTTTTAATCTTAATCAACACACAACTCATGGAGACTCCACTGTGCTGGAATCTGCATTAGGCCCTAGAAATAAAGAGAGGAATCAATCAAGACTCCTGTCCTCAACTAGAGGAGAAGGGATTGCAGAATGGCCACCCCCTCCGCCCCAGGTGGGGATTTCTCGTTTTATATCTCTCTGCCTCTCAGGTGAGTGCACGCATCCTATAGTAAAAACCTCTCTCAAAAAAAAAAAAAAAAAAAAAAAGAGACCGCTGTCCTCCTGGAGCTCACAATCTCCTGAGGAAAGAGAGACAGAGAGAGAGAGAGAGACAGAGATAGAGAGACCTACCCAGATGTTCTCCTAGTGTTACAGCAAACACTAAGCCAGAGACAGGTGAAAGATCCCCTGGTAGAGGTGGAGGCTGAGGCTGAAGGGAGTGCTCCGGGCCAGTCAGCTGATAGATAATACCTCACTTAACCTTCATGACAACTCTAAAAATGGGTGCAAGGCAGGATCCAGGCTAGGGGAACTGAGACTCACAGATGGTAAGTCATTAGATTCCAGCCGCGTAGTGGAAATCCTTGCAGCTGGGCGGTGCACCGGGATTGTCTGCCGCGGAGGCCTGTGCTTTGTCAGTTTCACCTTGGAGGTCCCGGATGTGTTTTAATGGTTGGTGTCCTGCCCTAAGACCCTGAGTCAGGGGCGTTTGAGTCCCCAGAGTTAGCACTGTGGCTTCTCGAGTCTCACCTCAGGCTCTTCCAAATCAGAACCTGTTGCAGGGAATAATTTTAAACAAATACCTAGGGTGATGCTTATGTTCTCACCATCTGTTAGAGCCATAAACATCTACCTTTTGCTCATGATGGCTGCTCCCAGACAAGTGCTTGGGGTGAGGCAGGGAGGCTTGTCTTCTAGATAAGGGGAAAAAGGGATGATGAAACCAAAGAGGCCCTCTTCTTGAGGTGAGAGGGCTGGAGAGGAAAAGAGTGATGGGCTAGGATCCCTTAGGAATGGCCTAATGGGCTTACAGGGATGAATGTCTCAGCTGCCGGAGGCAGAGGGATGGACCTAACTGTTTGGGCATGAGCTACTGCCGGGCCCAGATTTGTAGCTTCTGGGGCAGGAGAAGCTGCCTATATCATCCCTTGAAGCAGAGAGAACTTCAGGCTAGCGGCTGCACCTCTGCCCTCTGTGATAAGGAGCAAAGCAGGCTTTACTAAAGATGCGCAAGTTGCTGGTTGGGGATTGGGGTTTCATCCTCTCCAAACCTAGCAAGGAACTGGAACTGTGAAGAGTCCGTTTCTGGTGCTGCCAAGGACTCAGGGAAGGGAGCAAGCACAGATCTGAGGGCATGGAGGCTGGCTTTTCTGGGCCATGGTGCTGCCTGGCCTTTTCAAGGGTGGGAACTCAGAGAGCAGAGGACCCCTCACACCCCAAGAAGAGAATAGGAGGACAAGTCAGACAATTGTGCACTGGGGCCTGCCTCTGCTGTGATAAGCTGCACAACCTTGGAAGGTTTCCAATCCTGCCTGGTGTCTCAGTTCCCCATCTGTAAAATGAGAAGAACAATATTCATCTTGTAAAACTTTTCAGAGGGTTAAATAACTATATTATACACATTATACCACTTAATCTTCACAACCACCTTTGAAATAGGGATATAATTATTCTCGAATTTATAGCTGAGTGTAGCGGGGAGTTCAGGGACTTGACTTTTCAGTGGCAGACTGACTTAAACCCAGTTCTGTCTGATTCTAGAACTGTGACTTTGAACCATACTCTGTAATGGCCCTTTTCTAGGAAGAAATGAATGCATGAATGAGAGAATGAAAGAATGAATGCCCTTACATACAGTCATCTGGCCTCTGCAGTGTTTCTGACGACCATAACTGCCTCCTCTTGAAACTGGACTTGGCTCTTCTGGGTCTCATTGCTGTGCGTGGACCTGCTGTCCTGGCTGGGAACGCTGATTTCATATCTGGAGAGTGCTCCTTGCTGACAGTGCAGGGGGCTGGGCAGACAGTGGTTTCAAGTGTGGGCTTTGGAGTTAGGCAGACCTGGGTTCCAATATTGCTCAGGAACTCTTGGACAGAGGGCACTCTTAGTGAAGCAGATACTGTTTGATGATGGTTTTTTTCCAGGATCCCTGGTTTCTTGGGGGCACATGGATGCTCAAAGAAGGAGCTTGAAACTTCCCAAAGGACTGATACCCTCCCTGAGCAGATGTAGCAAAGAGATCAGGGGCCACAACACTGGCCACATCAGGAGAGTCTGAGCTTACAAGGGAAGGAAGGGAGGCAGGTCTCAGCAATGTTTTTACAACATAAAATCTTCCGGCTAGAACTTTATATGCAGGATTCAGTGAGCAGAAAATTCAGACAGGACTTACTTCCCTTACTGCTTCTCTAAGCAGCTAACTGAACTGGCTCCCCCCCGAGGCTCTAAGTGCAGCAAACATTTATTGAGCATGTACTAGATGCCAGGTACTTTTCTGGGAATACAGGGATGAAAGAGGTACAGGACACAAGGAAGTTGTTGGCTCTCTGAAGCAGGTGGTAAGGCAGGATGTATGCATCAAGTGCGTGTTAATATGTATGTCTCTCTGCGTGTCTGTGTATGTGCATGTGTTTACCTGCCTAGCTGAGAATTAGAAGAGAGGGAGAAAGAGACAGGAACAGATGGGTCAGCTTATAAAATACAGTCTCTCATCCACCTGCAGGGAATGCGGGATGAAGAGCCCTGGTGTCTGGATTCTAGCCCAGCCCCTTCACCGATTGCTCTTGTGGGCTCAGGCAAGTTTGGGCAGGTTCACTTCACTTCTGGCTCAGTTCTCTACTATAAAGAACATACTAAGCTACCTCGCAAGAGTGTTGTGAGGATTAATAAATGTTGGCATCATGCTTTGGAAATACAAAAAGAAAAAAAAAAAAAAAGATACAGTCTCATTACAGTCCTGGGAGGAATCATTAGCTCCACCTGCTGGTTAGGACCAACCCCAGTGGTGCTAGGCTGAGAGCAGGAGTGGGACTTTCACTTATGATTTGCAGTTCCGAGGAAAAGAAGCTAGATGTTGGAATCTTACCAGTGGTTTTTGGGAAGGAGAAAGAGCTACGCTCTACAGGTGTTGGTCACAGGTGAACACGGCCTACGTGTGGGCAGAAGGATGGGGAAGGGGCAGTGAAAATGGGACAGTGAGGAGGAGCTGATGGAATTGGTCTGGCTTTATGCCCAAGCCCTCTATAAATAGCTAGTCTTAGGAAAATCAGTCTTGTATACCATTCATGGAAAATGAGGCAGCCACCAGGTGGACAGAAAAAGTAGGCTAACCTTTAGCTCCCAGGTGTGTGTGGTCTCTTTAGGGATAGACAAACACTCATGTGACCATGGCACATGAGAGTCCCATTGCCTTCAGCCCTGGGCACCATGCCAAACTGGTATTCAGGGGGCCAGGTCCATATGATGAGGGAGAACTTACCAGACTGGGGAGAGATTTATTGGCAAAATTTGCAAGAGAGAAAACTCAGAGGGCATAGCTCTGGCTCCCAGTCTCTGAAGGGTCAAAGGCAGGAGCATCAGTGAGAGTCACATTTTATCTTCAAACTGGGAGGCATTGAGTTTCAGAACGGAGAGTGTTCATCAGAAGCCTGAGAATGACTCCTCAACAAGACTGTTGTCAGGGAAGGTGACACTGCAGGTCAGAGTGAGTTCTTGCCTCTGAGCTCCTGATGGAGGGGTACAGGGCCCTGTGAGGCAGTGCTTGTCTCCTAACCAGGCATGTACAGTGGACAGGCTAGAGTTGAGAGGACAGGATCCGCAGGGCAGATGAACAATAAGCTGCTTCCCTCGGTGGAGGTACGGATCAGGCGTCCTTGGCATTATGTGGCTTATCAGGAAAAGGAAGGAGGACAGGATAAGCCTGAAAGGAGGTGCAGGGAGCAGGAAGGGGAGAGGACAGCAGAAGGATGTCCGCCATTGCTTGGGCACGTGCTCTATTCCAGGCTCACTTACAGGCCTTGGCCACATCCTAGCCTCATGCCACCTTCTGTGGTTGTTCTACAGATGACCACACAGAGGTACTAGCAGACAGTAAGGCCCCCGGAGTGCTTGCCTGTCTAGCCTGCTCCTTCTGGGTACTCCCATGGCCTTCATCAAGGTGAGTATAACAGAACTGGGGGCCTGGAAGGTCAAAGGTCATATCTTACAGTCCTCACTTCTCCTCTTGAGTGCCTGTCTCCGCAATCTGCTCGCCCTCTACACGATTTGTCCATACTGTAGGCTTATACAAGAAGACTTCAAAACATTAATGGAAAAAAATAAGTAAAAATATGAGTTTATTTTGATGCAAAAAGAAGTGAAATCTGTGTATATTCTTTTCATAGTATGCACTTCCCATGAACTTTTAGAAGACCCCTGGTACTACAAAGAGTGGAGCACTTGGCTCCCTCTTGTGGTTAGATTAGTCAGAAGCTGGAGCCTGCGGAAACAACATCTTCCAGGGAAGCTAGACAACCACCACACTGGGAGAGGTTTGGCAGACCTAGAGGGAGAAGGATAGTCCAGGAATGGGAGTTTCTGGCGTAGAGTAGGAGCTCCTCACCAGTCTGACAAAATAGTAAGTGAGGCAGGGACCTGGAGACCGGGATGGGAGGGCATAGGGAAGGAGGAGCTAAGGCCCGGCAGCCCGGCAGGAGGAGCAACTGCAGGACACAGGGCTCTAGACCCTGCATTCCCAGCCACCCCTGAGAATCCTGCACTAGCTAGCTACCCTCCACTGTGGGACACAAAGCCACTGCTGGGATAATCATGGGGCTGACTTCTGTTGGGGGTGCTTGTTCTGGACTGCACTTATTTATCAGTTGAGAAGTTTTAAAAAAATACTGACCACTGGACCCCATCCCTAGAGATTCTGACTTAGATCCCATGTGGGGCCTGTAGTTGCCTTTTTACAAGCTCCTCTAGGTAATTCCAGTGTACCTGTGTGGCTGAGAAAGGCCTGGGTTATTTTTCTGGGATGGTTCTCCTATTGCCTGGGATTCAGAGATTGCTTTTGGGGAATTTTCCTAAATTAAATTTGTACCCTGGGGCAGGAGATGATGTTATTTCACCATTAGGACAATGGGCTGATGTTTGTCAGCAATAAACCTAAAGATAGATCTCGATGTTTATATCCATACGGCAATAGGCAAGGGAAGTATGATTTATTCCTTGTGCAGTTAAAGTCATTAAGTGTGCATTGCAAAGGAAGCTGCACTACTGGGATGCAAATTAGTAATGGCAGTTTACCTCTGACTTGCCATTTGGTTAAGGTCTCCACCCTGCTGCTTCAGTGCTGAGGAGTGCAGTATTCTTGCAGCAAATCCTTGTAGTGTAGTCACTGGGAGAGAAAGTGCAATTCACTAGAGAGATGCTTCGAGACCTCTGGACTTTGTCACATCCATAAGAACAATTACTTTCTCCAGTTGTTCTTGAATTCTGTGCAAGAAATTTAGGTAGGGGAAAAGGAAAAATAATTGACAGCTTGGGCGGCTACTTTTTAGATATGCCCTTTAGAGCGAGTTGTTCCTATTAGAAATGCCCAAAGGGCAAGCATTATTTTGAGGCACTTCCCCAATGTCTCCCTGCTGGGGGAAACCATGCACTAAAATGGGGAAGAAGATTTTAAATTCTGAGTTGGGTCTGTGCTGATATAGTCTGGCTGGTCACCTGCCCCGCAGTCTCTCCTCGCATTCTCACCAGGTTCTGGCCTCTTCACTGAGTGAGCATTCACAGAGAGATTGTTAACTGGGCCCAGATGAAGCTGTTGCCAGAACACAGGAGTTCTGGATTGGAGTAGCAAGAAACCACATAGAACAATAATATCAGTAAAAAGAAACACCCCTGATTGAGTGCTACCCTGTACCCACTGCAACACTGCCTGTGTATAGCTTTAAAAGACCCCCTTACCAGGTCGAAGCACAAAAGCAGGTTACATTACTTTTTTTTTTTTTTTAATATTTGTTGAAGAGGGAAAGGGCTCTGACTTGGAATTGATTAAATGTAAAAAATAATTACACTAGCTTCTGTCAGAGAAAGGGAGGTTACTGTGGCCTGCAATGGTCAGGGAGGGTGAAGGCAGATTTGACTCAGAATGCAAAAATCTTGCTTTCTGCCCGCCATTTACTAGAAGATAATATTCATCAGTCTGGACCATAAGGTTTACCATTACTTAGGGGTTTCCAGGAGCAATTTCTCTTTCCCCTTCCTATGAACAGTCTTTAAAAATTCTGCAGTACTAGTTTTACCTCTAGAGGGTGCTCACACACTTTTATAGCTTATACATACATTGCTTAGATTTCAGGCAGTTGGTGGTTCTGTCCAACTTTTTTGAGTTTCTCTAGTCAGAGTCCACTTACAGTAAAATACTAGAGGACAAATTAATTTTATTATTAATTTATCCAAGTGTATCTTTTCTCAGTCTAAAAAGAGCCCGGGGTTGAACTACTAGTCCGGTGTCTTATATATGTTTGAGGCAGGCAGCACAGATGCCCTTGAGACAGTCCTGATACCAGAGCAGCCTCCATCGCATCTGGGTCCTTGCACAGAGACTCAAGCTTTGGACTATGAGTCTGTTAAGGGACAAGATCTTGGCATAGCCCTGTGCTGGTGTCAAGAATCAGTTCTTGCGTGAGAAACAAGTAGAGGAACTTTATCTTCTTCAATTCCATTATGTATTACTCCTTTGTTTGCTATTCTAGTCTTTTGAAACACAGTCAGACAGGATGAAGGTAAGGGAGGGTCAAGAGTATAATCAAAACTGTTGCTGGGTGTGGTCATGAGAAATAGTGACTCTGAAAGTATAAAAAAGAGATATATCAATTAACAAATTGGAACATAGGAACTGGAGGTGAGACAAGAGTTTGTGAAAGAGAGATCCTATCATTCTTGGTTTTCTAGGCTTGGATGGCAAATGAATTTGAATTTTGGATCGGGGTAAGTTCTGGGACTAGGATTGAGACTGGGCAAGTTGAATTTTGAACTGGAGTTGAAGCATGTTCCTTCTCCCCACCCTGTCCAGTATCTCATGGCCATGTTGTTCTTCAATGAATATCTGAGCACCTCTCATATTACGGGTGCTGGTAAAGGCACTGAAGATATAGCTCTAAATAAGACAAAAAACAAAATTCATGCCTATGAGCTTACACTTTAGTGGGGGATGACAAAATAGGAAACTATAGGGACAAGGAGGTAGCATAATGGTTATGTTGCTGGACTCCCACATGGTTGATGGTGGTTTGAGTCCCAGACCTGGAGGCTTGAATATGCCAGACTCACATGTGTGTATGCCCCAAATCCCAAGAGGAGACTAGAGGAGAAGGGATCATAGCATGGCCATCCCTACCTCCTGAGGGGTGATTTCTCATTTTCTGTCTCTCTGTCTCTCTGGCAAGAGCCCTATAGTAAAAAACTTAACAAACAAACAAACAAACAAACAAAACTCATTTACTTAGGGTTGTCATAGTAGACTTTTCTGAGGTGACCTTGGAGCTGAAACCTGAATAATGTGAACAATATTTTCTATTGGCATTGTTAATCTCAGAGAAGCTACAGCTAAAGGTGTTGATTTCCCTGGGGAAATTCTATTATAGAAAGTTTTGAGATTATGCACAATGAACAAGTAAAATTAGGAGAGAAAGCAAGGAGATGAATTAAAGCTTTGTACATACAACAGTCGACTTGCACCTCTACTCTCATGCACATAATGCATGGCTTTTGGCCAATGAAATTGTTGCATTGATTTATTCTTTTTTTTTATAGAGAGGTTTTTGCTATAGGATGCATGCAATTGCCAGAGAGACAGAGAAAGATAGAGAGACAGAAAACAAGAAATCACCCTCCGGGGTGGGAGGGATAGCCACGTCGTAATCCCTTCTTTTCCATCCTCCTCTCAGGATTTTGGGCATCCACACACATGCACCTGGCATGAGTTTTAAGCCACTAGGTCTGGGACTTGAACCACAGTAGACTATGTGAGAGTCCAGTGACATAACCATTATGCCATCTGCTGATCCCTTGCTTGACTCTTTAATGAACATTTCTTGTAGCATGCAGTGCTGTTTGGTTACATTTTACCTATAATAGAACTTTTTTCAACATTGGAATCAATTCTCTCAAACCGTATTGTTGCTTTATGAACTAAATGTATGTGATATCGCAAATCAATTTTGTTGATTTGTTGTCAGCTCAGTAATGTTTGCGGCATCTTCACCAGGAATAGATTCCATCTCGAGAGACCGTTTTCTTTTCTTTCATAAGAAGTAACTCTTTATCCCTTAAAGTTTTATTGTGAGATTGTAGCTTTGAGTCACATCTTCAGGATCCACTTCTAATTCTAGTTATCTTGTTCTTTCCAGGACACTCACAGTTACTTCCTCCACTGAAGTTATGAACCCCTCAAAGTCATCCATAAATATAGAAATTAACTTCTTTCAAACTCCTGTTAATATTGGTATTTGAGCCTCTCTCATGTACAATGATATTTTAAAGGTATCTAGAATGGTGAATTCTTTCCAGAGGTTTTCAGTTTACTTTGCACAGTCCATCAGAAGAATTATCATCTATGGCACCTATAATCTTACAAAATGTATTTCTTTTTTTTTTAGATATTATATATATAATATACATATATATTTATAGTA
>NW_006159682.1:4048701-4050389 GCF_000334495.1 Tupaia belangeri chinensis | reverse complement strand
TATATAATATATATTATAAATATATATAGTGTGTGTATATATATATAATACATTCAATCACTGTATATCATTACAGCTTGTAAAATGAATTTTTCCAGCATGGATACACTGTATATTAGTCCAGTTAAAGATATTATCATACATGTTATCATCAGCAGATAGTTATCTATTTTTGTGTCCCTTAAATGTTTTGCTTCTTTATTTTCCCCCTTGATTTCCCTCCTCTCACCCTCCCCTATTTCCCACCCTCCTTTCACACTGTTTCTAGTATTGCAATTGTTCTTTATGCTTTTCTATCTTCCAATCTTTCAGTTTCTGCCATAGAGTGCAGACATTCAGTATATATTAAGTGGGGAACAAAATGTATTTCTTTTTCTTCTTCTTTTAAGAGAGGTTTTTGCTACAGGGTGTGTACGCTCACCAGAAAGACAGAGAGAGACAGAAAGACAGAAAGTGAAAATCACCTCCCAGGGGAGATGGCCATACTGCAATCCCTTCTCTTCCGTTTTCCTCTCAGGATCTTGGGCACACGTGCACTCTTGCCCAGCATGAGTTTTAAGATACCAGATGTGGGATACAAACTGCGATCGACTCCATTACGCCTTCTGCTGGTCCCCAAAATGTATTTCTTAAATAAGACCTGAAATTCAAAATGACTCCTTAATCTATGGGCTGAAGAATGGATGTTGTGTTATCAGACATAAAAACTTTAATCTCCTTGCACGTCTCCATATGAGCTCTTAAGTAAGAAGGTGCATTGTCAACGAGAAGTAATATTTTGAAAGAAACTTTTTTACTTTCTCCTGAGCAGTAAGTTTCAACAATGAACTTAAAATATTCATTCAATCATGCCCTAACAGATGTGCTGCCATCCAGGTTTTGTTGTTCCATTTATAGGGCACAGACAAAGCAGATTAACAAATTCTTAAGAGCCTTAGAATTTTTTGAATGGTAAATAAGCATTGGTTTTAATTGAAAGTCACCAGCTGTATTAGGACCTTGGAAAGTCGGTCTGTCTTTGGGGCCAGGAATTTACTTCTCCTCTCTAGCTCTGAAAGTCCTAGATAGAATCTTCCTCCAATATGAGACTGTTTTTGTCATCCTTGAAAATCTGTTGTTTAGTGCAGCTGCCTTGATCAATTACCTTAGCCATATCTTCTGGATAACTTGCTGCATCTTCTACATCAGTGCCTGCTGCCTCACCTTGCACTTTTATGTTATGAAGATGGCTACTTTCCTTCAACCTCATGAATCAACCTCTGTTAGCTTCAAACTTTTCTTCTGCAGCTTTCTCACCTCTCTCAGCCTTCATAGACTTGAAGAAAGTTAGGCTCTTGCTGTGGGTTAGGCTTTGATTTAAAGGAATGTTGTGGCTGGCTTATTCTTCTAACCAGATCACTAAAATACTTTCCATATCGGCATAAGGCTGCTTCACTTTCCTTTTTTATCATTTGTGTTTTCACTAGAGTAGCACTTTTTATTTCCTTCAAGAACTTTTCATTTTCATTTTCATTTACAACTTGGCTAACTGGTTCAAAGGTCTGAGCTTTTATCCTGTATTTTTGTCTGCAAAATGCCTTCCTTGTTAAGCTTAATCATTTTTAGATGCTTATTTAAAGTGAGATACACACAACACTTCCTTTCATCTGAACACTTAGAGGACTCTATGATCATTTTTTTTTTTTTTT
>NW_006159682.1:4036362-4048110 GCF_000334495.1 Tupaia belangeri chinensis | reverse complement strand
ATCATTTTTTTTTTTTTTTGGAGAAGTTTTTGCTATAGGGTGTGTGTGCTCACCAGAAAGACAGAGATAGACAGAGAGATAGAAAGTGAGAAATCATCCCCCAGGGGGGATGGCCACACTGCAATCCCTTCTCCTCCATTCTCTTCTTGAGCACACATGCACGTGTGCCTGGTGTGAGTTTAAGCCACTGGGTCCAGAACTCAAACCATGGTCTACTACATGGGAATCCAGTGAAATAACCATTATGCCAACTGCTGGTCCTGAGGACCCTATGATCATTAATTAATCTAATTTCAATATTGTTGTCTCAGGAAAATGGAATGCCTGAGGAGAGAGAGAGAGACAAGGGTTGACCCACTGGTCAAGCAACTAGAATAAAAATAATATTAATAGATTAATTTGAAATATTTTACTATGGACATAGTTCATGATGAACTTAAAATATTACATAAAAATGATTACAATAATAACATCAAAGATAACTTACTGTAGATCAATTTCAATTGGTTAAAAAAGGTATTATCTGTGAAGCACAATAAATCAAAGTACAGTAGAATGAGGTATGCCTGTATGAGAAGAGATAATGGCAGAGAAATTTCCAAAATCTCGTGTAACTATTACAGAATCATATAGTATATAGCCCTCCCTTTCCATCCCTTCCTCTCTCTTTTCTTCCTTTTCCGTTCCTTCCTTCTTTCTTTCATTTCTTTCACTCAGTGTAATTATTTAAAGTTCTTGCATGTTGTTTTGTATAACAATAGTTCATTTATTTGTATTGTTGACTGGTATATCATCATACATATGCCAGTTTATTCAGTCACTTGTTGATGGACTTTTGGATTATTTCTATTTTTTTTCTTTTTCTTTTGTTTTTACAGACAAAACTGATATAAACATTTCTCTAATATAAGTCTTTGAATAAATATATTCTTTCTTTCCTCTTGTTTAAAAACCTAGGAGTGGCATGGCTACATCATATAACAGGTGTATGTTTAGCTTTTAAATAAGCCATTAAATTGTTTTGCAAGCAGTTGTACCACTTTGCTTTCCTATCAGCAGTGTAGGAATCCTCCAACTCTCTTGCTAAACTTTGGTATAGTCAGTGTGCTTAATTTCAGTCATTTTAATAGACTTGTGGCAGTATCTCATTAGGGCTCTAACTGACATTTCTGTAAAGACTAGTGAGGTTGAATGTATCTTCAGTGCTTGGTTGGGGAAGTGTTTGTTTAAATCTTTTATTTTCTTTGTTGTTATTATTATTATTCTTGAGTTTTGATAGTTTATTATACATTCTGTCTTTATAAGCCATCCATTTTACAAATAATTTATCCCAGTCTGTATTTGTCTTTTAATTTTTAAAACAGACTCTTTTAGTTTTGATGTCATGATTCTCCCTGAGCCTTCAGCCGGTGTTGGATCATGGACAAGTACTGCCCACCAGACTCAGGGAGGTGTTTAGACATGAATCATAAACCTTCCCATGTGGGTGGGATTGCATCACAGAGTGTTGCATTTTACTGCTGTCCCACTGTCTGACTCCTAAAAGTTCTATGCTTTTAATTCCACCCTCTCACATATTTTTTTTTTTGTGAGTCTTTTTTTTTTTTTGGAGAGGTTTCTTCTATAGGGTGCATGCGCTCGCCAGACAGAGAGAGAGAGACATAGAGACAGAAAGCGAGAAATCAGCCCCCAGGGGGGTTGGTCACGCCGCAATCCCTTCTGTTCCATTCTCCTCTCTGGATCTTGGGCACACACGCACACGTGCCCGGCGTGAGTTTTAAGCCACCAGGTCTGGGGCGCAAACCGTGGTATACTACGTGGGAGTCCAGTGACATAGCCAATACGCTAACTGCTGGTTCCCCACCCTCTCACATTTTAGGTTATTGATATTACATTTACATGTTTTATATTGTGTATATATTAACAAATTATTGTAGTTATAGTTTTTGTTTGTTTGCTCCTGAGTTTCTATTTTTTTGTTTTGGAAGTTCTTTTTTCATTTTTTACAATACATATTTTTATTAATTTATTTATTTTGCACTCTTTCTTTTTTTAAAAATTATTATTGGGGGACCAGCAGTTAGCATAATGGCTATGTTGCTGGACTCCCATGTAGCCAACCGCGGTTCGAGTTCCGGACCCGGTGGCTTAAACTCACGCCGGGTGTGTGGGTGTGCGTGCCCAACTGAGAGGATAATGGAGGAGAAGGGATTGTGGTGTGGCCATCCTCCCTGGGGGGTGATTTCTTGCCTTTTTTCTCTCTGTCTCTCTCTGTCTTTCTGATGAGCACATGTACCCTATAGCAAAACCCTCTCCAAAAAAAAGAAAATAATTATTATTGGGTGAGTCACTGTTTCCATAAGCAGAAGAACTTAAGGACTCCCTATTCTACTGTCTTGTTGATAGTTCACTTCTGTTGTTTTACATTTTGTATTCAGGTCTATGGCTCATTTTCAAATAAACTTTATTCGTTGGAATAATTTTAGATTTATATAAAAATTTCAAAGATGGTACAGAGTTCCCATGAATTTCACACTCAGATTCCCTATTATTAACATCTTACATTCATGTTACATTACCTTGGGTTTATACTTATAAGATTTTTTCCTAGTTTTTACCCAATTCCTTTTTTCTGTCCCAGAATTCCATCTAGGAGAACACAGTACATTTAGTGGCCTGTCTCCTGACATTCTTCTTGGTTGTGACAGCTTCTTGGACATTCTGTGTTTTCAATGAGCTTAAACATTTTGAGACATACTCATGTGGTATTGCTTTGACTGCCCTTCAGTTGTGGTTTGTCAGAAGTTTCCTTCATGATTCATTTGGGGATTAAGGTTTTGAGGTGAAGATGATATAGGTAAAGTGCCACCCTTGTCACATCGGATAAAGGGTACATACTATCAACAGCAAGGGGAATGATGACTTTTCACTATTGACATTGACCTTAATCATTGGCATAATCTCAAGGACTTACAGATTTTATTTTATGCTTTGGATTGTAATGTAATACTGTTATATTCAATTTTGCTCAAATTGATCCAGAGCAAAATTGGTCTTCGGAAGTTTTTTCAATTGGCTCCTCTCCTCCTATAACAAAGCCCATAAATATGAGACTTTTATTTTCTTAGATTTTTAAATTTGTTTAACTTTATTTGTTATCATTATTTTAAAATTTTGACCAGAGAGAGAGAAAGGGACAGTGAGAAAGCAAGCCACCAGGTCCAGAGTCCAAACTGTGCTTGGCCATGTGGGAGTCCAGTGACTTCACCTCCACTCTACCTGCTAGCCCCAGTATTGCTAGCCCCAGTGTGAGACATTTCCCCCCTGCTTTCTGTCTCTCTGGCAAATATGAGACATGTTTAAGCATTTAAAAACATTCTTAAGCACTTTTTGACACTATATGATGCTTCGGAATTTTTATGTCTATTTCTAGCCCCCATCCTACAATTAGTCATTTCTCCAAGGAATGCTAATTATTTTTATTGAAGAATGGCATTAAAAACAAGGTATAGGCATTAGCTATGCTTGTTGCTACTGGAATGTGCCTTTTAGGCCGTTTTGACTAACAAAGCAAAGAAATACATGTGTACATGAATTCATACACATAGATATGCTTACTATTTATGTATATAACTGTTTTTATATTAAGCTCAGCATGAATTAAGAGTGTTGTCTCCAAATCTATGCTATTACCACATGGATTATTGCAATCTCCTCCCCTTTATCTATAAACTCTTACTGAGATAGCTAATTTTCATCATCCAACACACTTTCATTTATTTTCCAGTTCCAATACACATGTATAGGAATATTTAGACTATTAATTTGTACTCTTATAGGAAACAGCTTTATCAGCTAAGGTACAGTGTTTATATGCAGTTCCTTCTGCATTGGAACTTACAGACTCCCCTCACTTCAATGTTACTTTGGTGAGTAGCATTTCCAGTTGCACCCTGCAGTGAGGTTGTTTTATATTTTGTAATATGATTCTATTCTCCTGTTATAGTTTACACTTCTTCCTGGGATTGCCCAACCACCAACATAGTTTTTAAAAATTTCATATACATTAAAACACAGAAATAAGAAAATAACCACTCAATTTAAAAATAGGCAAAGGTTTACTCTTTGGGTAGTAAAGTTTGGTGGGGTTAGACAAATGCATAATGCCATGTATGCACTATCAAAATGTCACACAGAGTAGCTTTGCTCCCCGAAAAGTCTCCTGTGCTTCACCCATACATCCCTTTTCTCTTCCCTTACACTTCTGGTGACTACTTATTATTTTAGTTTTATTCTTTCCAGAACGTCATATGATTAAGATCATGTAGTCTATAGCTTTTTGGACCGTACCACTATGCACATTTTTAACGTTACCCCGTATGTTTTTGTGTCTTGGTAGTGAATAATTTTCTACTTTGTGGGTGTCCAATCTTTTGTTTATTTATTCACCTGTTGAAAAACATCTTGGTTGCTCCAGTTTTTGGCAATGAAGAATAAAGCTACTGCAAACATTTATTTACGTGTAGGTGTTGGTATAAACAAAAGTTTTCAAATCAGATAGAATAAATATCTAGGCGCCCATTTGTTGTATTCTATGGTAAAAGGGTATAAGGTATAGAAAAAAGTGCCAAACTATTCTCCAAAGTGGTTTGTACCACTTTGCATTCCCACTAGCAATAAATGAGACTTCATGTTGCTCTCCATCTTTACTAGCATGGGATGCTGACAGTTTATTTTTTCAATCTCAGCTAATAGAATATGTGTGTACTCCATTGTTCTTTTAAATTTTCAATGACCTAGTGAAAAATGTGCATCCTTTCACGTGCTCACTTGCTATCTTTATATCTTCTTTGATAATGCTTCTATTCATCCCTTTTGCCTATTTTTAAATTGAAGGTTTTATTTTTTGAGTTTTCATATTTAGAGTTAAGTCTTTTATCAGATTTATGTTTCAAATATTTGTCTTTAAGAAATCACTTTAAATAAAAAAAGACACAGTTAGATCAAGTAATATGGTGGGGAAAGTTATGCCAGGTTTTCGCTAATGCAAAGGAAGGCAAAATGGTTTTGGTAATCCCAGATAAAGTAGCTTCCAGAACAAATAATATAATCTAGACTAAAGAGAGTAATTTTATAATTGTAAAGGAGCATTCATCTGGGAGACACAAAATGTTTGAACATTTATGCACATACTAATACAGTTTTAGAAATAAATGGAGTGGTGGTGGAACTGAAAGGAGAAATAGGCAAAGTCACTTATTTATTTGAAGATATCACAATCTTCTCTATAACTAATTGACTACATGGTCAGAAAATCAGTAGAAATCTTGAACACCATGACTCAATCTAATCTGGTAATCATTCATAGAACACTCCACCCAACAACTGTGGCAACCATGTGGACGAGTTCCAGCGGTGCTTGTAGATCACAATCTTTTCACTAGCAGTCACTTCTGAGAAACGCCAACCTTCCCACACTCTCTGGCAATGGCAGTCCACTTCCTTGAAACAGTTCTGGTCCATCACACCCTTCATTAACATCAGGAAAGTTTAAAGAGCATCGCCAGCCTTCCTGTATCCTCAGCAGTACTGGGCGACTCCTATAGACCAGTACTGGCCAGCCTATTCTGCTAATTTTGTTTGCCTTTGGCTGTGTGCGTGTGTCTGTGACAGCCATGCCCTCTTCAAAGAGGTCTGAGCCTCAGCCTTAGATCAGGACCCTTACTTCTTAGTTCCTTTATTTTTCATTATTTCTTAGCTTAGATATAAAAGCTGTTCTTGCATACCTACCACTTTCAACTCACCTGGAGTATTCTGAGTACATGCTATGGTTCTAGAGAACCATGGTTTTATGCTGAAATTTCCCAGCTTTGAGGCTAGCAGATAACATAACAATTACATCGCTATACTTCCACATAGTCTCTCACAAATATGGTCCAAGTGCCAGACCTGGTGCCTTGAAAATCATACAGGGCACATGTGTATGTGTACCCCAAATCCCAGAAGGAGAATTGAGAAGGGATTGTGGCATGGCCATCTCTCCTGGGGGGTGATTTCTTATTTTCCCACTCACTGTCTCTGTCTGTCTCTCTTTCTAGTGAGCGCACATGCCCTAAGGCAAAAATCTCTTTAAAAAGAATTTTCCTGCTTAAACGTGAGAGTGGTTTCTGCCTCCTGTCTTTATCTTGAAAGGTAAACAGGATTTACAGAGTCCTGAACTTCCTGTCCAGTGCCATTTAACCTTTTTTTTATTCCTTATTTTTTGTGTCTGGAAAGAGAATTTAGTAATTTAAGCTCTGGAAGTCATCATGTGACCATGAAGTGACCTTGAGGATAAAATTCAAAAGTTTTCAGGATAGCAAAGCAGAAAGATTAAAAGATCCTTATCTCTGGTGCTTTAATGAAACCTCCATTTCACACCTGAGTTGTCTGCCTCTCAACTTCATGTCAAGAAAAGAAAAGAATATTCTTCATTAGAGAAATGCTTTTATTATGAGAATATGCTGTAGAAGTGTCTTAGATTGTGTCTAAACTTTACCATTGCAAACATAGTTAGTTATCACCCAGCAGAACTTTTTGTCCCCAAACCAGATTCATATTCTAAGAAAACTACAAGACTTAGAGAATAAATGTTTTAAGATTTTGATATATAGTCTTCTGTGAACTGTTAGTTTACATTTTATTTTTTTTCCATTCAGCTGTGCATTTTTCTTACTGATTTGCAAGTATTAACTTTTTTTTTAGAATATAGACAATGTTCGATAAGTTTTTTAAAAGAATTTTTTATTTGCTATTATTATTATTACTTTTAATTCAACACAAGAGAGACATAGAGGGAGAGAAAGGGAAAGTGAGAATGCAAGCCACCAGGTCCAGGATTTGAACTGTGGTTGTCCATGTGGGAATCCATCACCTTAACCACTGTGCCACTTCCTGGCCCCACATTAACTTTTGCTGCATAACAAATTACCGCAATCTTAGCAGCTGAAAACTGCATTCATGTATTATTTTATAGTTTCTTTAGGTTCAGGAATCCAGGCATGGGTTATATGCATACTTTGTGTCAGGGTCTCTCATAAGACTGCAATTAAAGTGTCAGACTGGGTGCAGTCTCACCTGAAGGTTCAACAGGGGAAGATGTACTTCCAAAATCACTTACATGGTTATTCTCACAATTCAGCTCCTTTTGGCCCATAGACTTCCGTTCCTACCTCACTAATAGCTGGAGATCACCTTCAGTTCATTGTCACAAACTTTTCCAACATGGTGACTTATTTCACCAAAGCCAGCAAGGGAGGGAGTGCATTAGCAAAGCAGAAGTCAGATTTTATTCATAATTAGTCACAGAAGAAAAATCCCTTCAACACTGAAGTAGGCCATTGGTCGGAGTAAACTGAAAGGCCAGCCTACACTCAAGAGAAAGAAATATACAAGGGAGTGAGGTCTAAGTGGTATGACCATCTTCAGAAGAAAAATATTTTTGTTTAATCATATTAACTGAAATTTTATTTTCTACATTGACAGACTTTTTACTTCATGAATGGTACTTTTAGGCACACTGATAGCCTTTTTTTAATCCCTAGAATTTCAAGCACTAAATTACTAGAAATATCTGGAATTTGTCAAGATAGAGATGTGAAGTCACCGTATGAATCTGTGCCTGCTGAGAACCTTCCTCCCACTACTCAATTTTCAGGCTACTTGTCTTCCTTTCAGAAAAGTAAAAAAGAAACTCCTTTAGCAGTTCCAAAGTTTCTTTGTCTATCTTTGACAATGGTCTGCTAGATAGGTAACAGAGCATTCATAGACCTTTTCAGTATTACAATCAGTACCCACTCTGCTTTAGCCACCATCTGGGGCCTCACATCAGCTTCAAGCAAGAGGATACTCTTTGCCTGGCATGGACACCACTGACGCTAAGGGGTATCTTTGGACCCACCTAAAACCCAACCACTACACACCAGTTGAGAAGCTGTCTTGTAAAGAGTATCACTCCACATATTGAGCACTTTTTGTTCATTGAGAAATAGGTTTTATTGATGTATAAACCTGATTCAAAATGTTTTGCTTTTGAGTTTTTTGCATTGTACTCTTCATTGTGTTTCCTGATTTTACAAATATAATAAATACTTCCAAGTTATTACAAAGTGATTTTTACCCTTCTCTTAGTTACTCTAGGACACTAAGGAGACCATGAGCATAAAACAAAATTAAGGGAAAGATGAGCCAGCATTTCAGAATGCTAAGCTATACAGGATGCTAAAAAGTAAAATACTAGGATAAATTGTAGACATTGTGCCATTTAATTCACAACTGCTCTGTTTAATACCTGGTGAAAAGCAAATTATTCTTGCTGCCTTGGAAACATACAATGTTTTGAAATACGAACAGTATAAAACACTTAGCAGTGCTGAACCATTTTGATCAAATAATGAGATCTGCCATCTAAACTCTGATACCAGCCCACAGATACTAATCTGAAGTTGGCAATCCCAGTCATAGGAAATCTGAAATTATTATTCATAGCCATGTTCTGTCACAAGAAATAAATGATTAGTTTATTACCTAAACATAGAGACCTTGAAACTTTTAGAAATCCAAATACAAATGGTAAGAATAACAGAAGAGTGGGAAATGTTTAGCCAAGTTGTACTGATATATAGCAATGAATAAAATTTTGCTAATATATGTCCACCACAGCTGCTTCCCTCTTTATGTAGTATAGTGGGTGCTGTCATTATTCTACCCAAATACATTTGGTTTATCCTGGATCTTTGATCCCTGAGTATACCTATCTCACCTTTAGGGTAGTTTAGAATGATCAGAATTAAAGTCCCAGGAATTTGCCGAAGGAAATGAATTGTTATGTATGAAAAGATGTTTGTATAGGTTGTTCATCACAGATTTGCTTATAACTCTAAAAAATTAAAACAGAGAAATTACATAGTAATAAGAATTTAGTTGAGAAAGTTAGGGTACACAATATATATCTAAGAAGAAAACCCACTTCTCCCTTACTTAAGTCTACTTCCTTCCAGTGTTTTCAGGGTGCACCAGTTCAATTCTGCTTTCAATAGGATGTGCCTACTCCTATTAATTTCTCACCTCTCCACGATCTGGCTCCTAACACTTATGTGAACTATCATTTATCATTTTGTATAATTTCTCCCTATTTCTCAGCTAGAATGACCTCTCTTCACTTGTCTGTGTTCAACAATCCCTTCCCCAGTGCTGGTGCCCAGTAATTATTTAGATGTGCCTGTTTCCTATATCTGAACTCTGGTGCAGGAGAGGTATTGGAATGGTGATTGAGAAAAAGGAGGGCAGATGTTCCCCTGTCTGATCATCAGCCTCCTTACCAAAAAAAGCACTAGTAGAAAGGCAGAGTAGCAGGAACATCGCAATGAGGCAGTTGAGGAACAAGGAAGTTCTGAGTTGCACCTGACCAGGAATAAAGAGAGTTGGGGAGGTTGAAGCTCTGAGATCAGGAGACACATCAAATTTAAGGATCTGGAAACTCCCATATCTTTACCAAATCTCATTCACCTCCCTCAGATATATTTCTGTCTTAGACTCAGTTATTTAAAAACACAAGTGATTCAGTCATTTATCCATTCATCAAACTTCTCTTTTACACATACATACTAGGCACAGTATAAGAGTTAAGGTATAGTGAGTGAATCTTTTTTTATAAATGAGAGTAAATAATAATAATAATAATAATAATATGCAAAAATGAAAAACTATTTGATGATGTTGTGGAAAAAAGAATTAAGGTTTTTACAACCTTTAGTCGAGATGGGTGTGAATGCCAGATGTGGTGTGTGTAGAGGAGGGGGGCCTAAGGAAGGACATTTGGAGGAGGGATATGGAGGCAGAGCATTGATGGGATGGGGAGGTATGACGTTATTAGTTGAAGATATTTTGATCAACTGGACTAGGGAGAAATGTTTACATTGTAAGCTAAATAATGTGATTCGATGCCTAAAAAATAAAAATAAATAAATAAATAAATTTTAAAAAAGAATTAAGGTTATTTTAGAAAGAGGAATATATTTGACCTCCAAAAATCCAACTTTCAGTGAAAGAGATGGACAAAGGAACAATTCACTGTAAAGAAATGATTAGGGACCAGCAGTTAGTGTAATGGCTATGTTGCTGGACTCCCATGTAGTTGACCACGGTTCGCATCCCGGACCTGGTGGCTTAAAACGCACTCCGGGCACGTGTGCGTGCGTGCCTAAGATCCCGAGAGGAGAATGGAGGAGAAGGGATTGCAGTGTGGCCATTCCCCCTGGGGGGTGATTTCTCACTTTCTGTCTCTCTGTCTCTCCCTCTCTGTCTGTCTGGCATGCGCCCCTCTCAAAAAAAAAAAAAAGAAAAAAAGAAATCATGATTAAAATTATATTCAATGCACAGTAGAAAAGAAAATATAATGAAGTAATTAATATTTGAGGGAGTGAAAGAGATCTAATGACCTGAAATCATTTTCAAGAAAATGTTACATTTAAATTATGAATTGGTGTTATGCTTTGCAAAATACTTTTTGATGTGTATTAAAATTTTCAAAAAAATGTTTTCAGGTTCTGTTTTATAGAAAATAACTCTTACATTATGAACAAAATGATCAATTTCATCCATAAAACTTGGCCCTAAGATGCTATGGTTGCAAGATCACAAGAGGGCAGGGAAGTAGAAAACTAAACTATATACAGGTTTTGTCATCTGTGAGTAGTTTTGCTTTATCCGTTGCAATCTTTGCACTGAATTGATTTTTCCTTGCCTTCTTGCACAAGTTGGAGTCTCCAATAAAATATTGAATATAAGTAATGAGGATGGACATGCTTTCCTTGTTCCTAATCGTAGGTGATGTCTTACTCAATACAGGCTACTATTACAAAATACATAGACTATGTGACTTAAATAACAAAATTTTTACTCATAGTTCTAGAGTCTAGGAAGGCCAAGATGAAGGTATAGACAGACACGTTGTGGCTGAGGACCCTCTTCTTGGTTTGCAGATGGCTGCCTTCTCGATGTATCTTCACATGATACAGAGTGGTATCTCAAGGGACCAGTAAATCGTGTAATGGTTACATTGCTGGACTCCCATGTAGTCGACCACAGTTTGAGTCCTGGATCCAGCATCTTAAAACTCACGCTGGTGAGTGTGTGTGTGTGTGTGTGCCCAAAATCCTGAGCGGAGAATGAAGGAAAAGGGATTGTGGTGTAGCTGTCCCCTCTGTGGGGGTGATTTCTCACTTTCTGTCTCTCTGTCTCTCTCAGTCTCTTCAGGGACACATGTACCCTACAGCAAAAACTCTCAAAAAAAAAAAATGAGAGTGGTAACTCGTATTTTTTCCTCTTTTTATAATGATATAAGTATGATCACAGGGCTTACCTTCATAACCTGAGGTAACTACAATTATCTCCCAAATGCCTTTCCTCCAAATACCTTCATGTTGGGGACAAGGGCTTCTACATATGAATTCAAAGAGGACACAAACATCTACTTCATAGCAGGGGAAAGCATCCAGTCTTTCACCATTAAGAATAACGTTATTTCTGTATCTGTATCTGGTTATTTGTAGCTATTTTAAATAAAAATAATTTTAGAAAATTCTCTTTGATTGATAATTTGTACAGTGCTTTACATTTAAACTATGAATTGCTCTTATACTTTGCAAAATGCTTTTTGATGTGTATTATAATGATCATTTAACTTTGTACTTTATTCTATTAATATGG
>NW_006159682.1:3983546-4036331 GCF_000334495.1 Tupaia belangeri chinensis | reverse complement strand
ATATTTGTTATAGGCTGTGTATGCTCGCTAGGAAGACAGAGAGAGACAAAGAGACAGAAGGTGATAAATCACCCCCCAGGGGGGATGGCCATGCCGCAATCCCTTCTCCTCCATTCTCCTCTTGGGATCTTGGGCATGCACACACACACACATGGTGTGAGTTTAAGCCACCAGGTCTGGGACTTGAAACTGAGGTCGACTACATGGGAGTCCAGCGATATAGCCATTATGCCGATTGCTGGTCCCTCTACCTATATTTTTTTAATCTTATTTCCAATTCTCTTATTTTTCCTTCCCGTGATGGTTAATTTCACTTGTCAATTTAGCTAGGCTATGGTATCCAGTTGTTGGTTAAACGGTGGTCTAGATATTGTCATAAAGATATTTTACAGATGTGATTAACATTTAAATCAGTAGACTTTGAGTAAAGCAGACTACCCTAAACAATGACTATGGTCTTCAACCAATCAGCTGAAAGACTTAAGGAAAAAGACTAAAGTTCCCTAAAGAAGAAGGAATTCTGCCTCCAGATTGCTTTTGGACTCAAGGCTACAACAGAAAGTCTTTTCTGGGTCTCCAGATTGTTTGCCTGCCCTTCAGATTTTGGTTTTGCCAGGCCTCACAATTGTGTAAGACCATTCTTTAAAATAAATCTCTTTCAACATGTACATATCTTATTGGTTGTGTTTCTCTGGAGAATTTTTTTTTTAATTTTTTGCTATAGGGCTGTGTGCTCATCAGAAAGACAGAGACAGAGAGACAGAAAGCAAGAAATCACCCCCCCCCAGGGGGGATGGCCATGCTGCAATCCCTTCTCCTCCACGCTCCTAGGGATCTTGGGCACGAACACACACACGGCTAGTGTGAGTTTAAGCCACTGGGTCTGAGACTCGAACTGTGGTTGACTACATGGGAGTCCAGCAACATAGCCATATGCCAACTACTGGTCCCTGGTTTGATAGTATTTTATTAAGTAGTTATATATATTTCTATATTTATTAGAGAACCTGGCAGGTAGTTTTCTTTTCTTGTGATGTCTTTGGCTTGGTCATCATTGTGGTGCTGACCTCATAAAATGACTTCAGACATATTATCTCTATTTCTACATTTTGGAAGAGTTTAAAAGAGATTGATGTTAATTCTTGTTTGTTAGCATTTACTCATCAAGGCATCTGGTCTAAAACTTATCTTTGTTGGGAAGTTTTTGGTTAATAATTGTTCTCCTTATTTGTTATTAATCTGCCTAGACTTTCTATTTATTTCACCTTGATTCAGTTTGGGTAGGTTATTTATTGCTAAGAATTTATCTGTTTCTTTTAGGTTACCCAGTTTTTTGGCATGTAGTGGTTTAAGGTATTTTATTACAATCCTTTTGTTTCTGAAGAATCTATGGTAATATATTTTATTTAATTTCTAATTTTATTATTTGAGTTCTTTCTTGCTTAGCTAGTTAGTTAAGAGTTTTGCTTTGCTTAACTTAAAAAAAAATCTTAGTTTTGTTGATTTGTTCTAGTTTCTATTCTCTATTTTATTTATTTTTGCCTCAATTTTTATGATTTCTCTCCTTTTGCTAATGTCGGACTTAGTTTATTCTTCTTTTTTTTAGTTCTGTGAGGTATAAGGTTGTTTATTTACAATCTTTTTTCTTTTTTTTAATGTAGGTGTTTTTACTGTAAACTTACTCATAAGTACTGATTTTGCTGCATTCCTTAAGTTTTTTTTTTTTTTTCCTGAGAGGTTTTCGTGATAGGGCGCGTGCGCTCGCCAGATAGACAGAGAGAGACATAGAGACAGAAAGTGAGAAATCACCCCCCAGGGGGGATGGTCATGCCACAATCCCTTCTCCTCCATTCTCCTCTTGGGATCTTGGGCATGCACGCACACACGCCTGGCATGAGTTTAAGCCACCGGGTCCGGTACACGAAGCACGGTCGACTATGTGGGAGTCCAGCGACATAGCCATTACGCTAACTGCTGGTTCCCCATTCCTTAAGTTTTGACATGTTGTGTTTACATTATTGTTTGTCTTGAGATCAGTTTTTAAATTCTTTTTTTGATTTTCTTTTTGACCCACTGATTGTTAAAGAATGAATTTTTTGGTTTCCAAATATATGTGAATTTTTTCATTTACTTATTACCGTTAATATCTATTTTCATTCCTTTGTGGTTAAAAAATATATTTGGAATGATTTTAATCTTCTTAAATTTGTTAAGACTTGTTATGTGAATAAACATGCAATATGTCTTGGAGACTGTTTCATGTGCACTTCAGAAAAAATGTGTATACTTCTGCAGTTGGGTGGAAAGTTTTGTATATATATCTGTCAGGTCCATTTGGCCTATAGTATCATTCAAGTCAAATGTTCCATTCATTATATTTCAATACAAAAATAAAAAGGCAATATATGAAAACCCTACTGTGAGAGGCTGCGCACCAGCGAGTCTGCTGAGGTTTCTCAGAGAGCAAACAATTGCCATGATTGGTTCCCTTCAAAAAACCTGACCTTCGAAACTTTGCTCTGATTGGCCACTAGAATCCCTCCAATTTGCATATCCAGCACCTCATGATTGGCCCAAAAGCAACCAATCCTAACCCACCATTTACAACCAATCATGGCCCACCATTTACAACCAATCATGGCCCACCGTTTACAACCCACCAGCGTGTATATAACCATGATGCCTGGCCCACAGTAGCCAGACGACAACCCTGGAGAGCCTGAAGAGCTGAAACACCGCACAGTCTCCAGACAACGACCCTGGAGAGCCTGAAGAGCTGCAACACTACATGGTCTCTGGACGACCCTGAAGAACTATGACACTGCGTCATCTCGGTGCTGCTCACAATAGACGATGCAACCCTGAAGAGTTGTAACACTGCGTCATCTCTGTGCTGTACCTTGCTGCCCATAACTGCATTGTCTCCGTGCTGTACCTTGCTGCTCACAATAAACAGATGACACCAAAGACACTGTGTCATCTCCGTGCTGTAACACTACGCTGTTTGTCCCGGCTCTCACTCCTTCACTCAGGAAACCTGTTCGGCTGTCCCCCCAGGTCAGGACACCCTACAGCTAACATCTCAATCAATTGGGGAAAGAAATGAATGTTTTTTCTCTAAGATCTGCTGCAAGGCAAGGATGTCCACTTTTGCCACTTCTATTCAACATATTACTAAATGTCCTAGATAGAGCAGTTAGACAAAATAGAGAAAAAAAAAAAAGATTCACTTTAGAGTGGATAAGGTAAAATTATCTCTGTTTGCAGATGTCATGATCTCACAGAAATGTGAGCATTTAATTGAAAAAAAAAGAAAACCTGTTAGAACTAATAAATTCGGTAAAGTGGCTGGATACAAATTTAATGTATGTAATTCTCATGTGTTTCTATATACTAAAAACAACAATACAAAATGGACATTAAGAAAATAATCTCATTTAAATAGCATAAAAAGATACTTAGGAACAAACACAACTATGTAGGCAAAAGACTTGTACACTGAAAAATGATAAAATATTGATGAGTGAAATTAAAGAAGAGACATAAATGGAAAGACATTTCATATTCATAGACCAAAAGAATTAACATTCTTAACATGCCCATATTACCCAAGATAATCTACAGATTCAATACAATTTTTATCAAAATTCCAATGGCATTCTTTACAGAAATAGAAAAACAATTCCAAAATACATATGAAGCTACAAAAGATCTCAATTAGCCAAAGTAATTGTGAGCAAGACACAAATTGGAAACTTCACACTTACTGATTTCAAAAATACTGCATATTTATAGACATTGTCACATTGTGGCATTGGCATAAAAACAGACACTTAGACCCATGGAAAAGAATAGAGAGCCCCTAAACAAACCATACATTGACAGCTTATCTTTGATAATAATGCCAAGAAGAAACAAAGGGGAATGAAAAATCTCTCCAAGAAATCTCTCCAAGATTTACCTGCAGAACAAAGAAATGGGACCTTTATCTCACACCATATACAAAAACCAGCTCAAGGGAACCAGCAGTTAGCGTAATGGCTATGTTGCTGGACTCCCACGTAGTCGACTGCGGTTCGTGTCCCGGACCCGGTGGCTTAAAACTCACGCCGGGCACATGTGCGTGCGTGCCCAAGATCCCAAGAGGAGAATGGAGGATAAGGGATTGCGGCGTGACCATCCCCCCTGGGGGGTGATTTCTCGCTTTCTGTCTCTATGTCTCTCTCTGTCTGGCGAGCACACGCGCCCTACAGTGAAAATCTCTCCAAAAAAAAAAAAAAAAAAAAACCAGCTCAAGAAGGATCAAAGACTTAAATGTAAGACTCGGTACTACATGATTATTAAAATTCAACATAGAGAAAATGCTTCTTGGCATTTTTTTGGTAATTATTTTTTAGATATTACACTGAAAGCAAAACCAATAAAAGTAAAAATAAACAATTGTTAGTACATCAAATTAAGCTCTTATACAACACAAGAAACAATCAACAGAATGAGAAGGCAACTTATGGAGAGAAATATTTTCAAACAATATGTCTATAAGAGGTTAATATTCAAGATACATAAATAGTTCCTACAACTTAAGAGCAGAGAAACAAATAACCCAATTAAGAGTAGACAAATATACACTTCTCAAAAGAAGACTTATAAGTGGTCATCAAGCATATATATATATATATATATATATATATATATATATATATAGGGGGAAAATGCCATTAAAAACCATAACTATCACCTCAAATCTGTTAGTATGACTATTTTCAAAAAGAGTGATTACATAACAAGCGTTGGAGAGGATATAGAATAAACGGAACCCTTGTTTACTTGCTGGGAATGAAAATCAGTATAGACATTATGGGAAATAGTATGGAGGTCCCTCAAAAAGTTAAAAAATAGAATTACTACATGATGCAGCAATACTACCTCTTGGTATACAACCAAAGGAAATGAAATCAATATGCTAGTGACATATTTGCACCACTATGTTTGTTGTAGCATTATTCACAGTTTCTATGATGTGGAAAACTCTTAAATATGCATTGACGAATGAATGGATAAAGAAAACATGGTGAGTATAATAATGGAGTATTATTCAGCCTTCTAAAAGGAAGAAATCCTGCAATTTGTGACAAGGATAGATTTGGAGGACATTATGCTAAGTGAAACAAGCCAGTCAGAGAAAGACAAATATTGCAGGATCTCATGTATATGTGGAATGAAAATAGTTGAACTTATAGGAAACAGAAATTAGAACGGTGGTTTCCAAGATATGGAAGGAAGTAAAAAGGGGGTGATTTCAATCAAAAGGTACAAAGTTTCAGTTACATAAGATGAATCTATTTTAGAGCTCTAATATACAACAATGTGACTATAGTTAGCAGTACATTATTGTATACTTGACATCTGATAAGAAGTTAGCCTTTATGTCTTCTTACAACAACAAAAAAAGGTAATTATGTGAGACAAAAAGTATGTTAATTAGCTTGATTATGAGTGATTATTTTAGTGCTTCTGTTAAATATAGTACACAATGAACTATACCAGTAGAAGCAAAAAATGTGTTTTGTTTTTGTTTTTGTTTTTTTGGAGAGGTTTTTGCTATAGGGCACGTGCACTAACCAGAAAGACACAGAAAGAGAGAGAGACAGAAAGTGAGAAATCACCCCCCAGGGGGGGTGGCCATACTGCAATCCCTTCTCCTCCATTCTCCTCTTGGGAACTTGGGCACGCATGCACACGAGCCCGGTGTGAGTTTAAGCCACTGGGTCCGGGACGCGAACCGCAGTCGACTACATGGGAGTCCAGCAACACAGCCATTACGCCAACTGCTGGTCCCAAGAAATGTGTTTTTTATGTATCAAAATATCAAGTTGTTCACCTTAAATACATACAATTTTTATTTATCAGTTGTTCCTCAATGAAACTTTTAAAATAACAAATTAAATTTTGTAAGGTGATATTTAAGAGGGGATTTCCTTCACTGAGGAGTTTGGCTGACAGTTCATGTTCCTGTTCTGTTGCTGGTAGTGACTTGCCTTGGCTTGACGTGATTCTGCTGATTTGAATCACAAGCTGCGAATGAGCTGACAGCTAGCTCTGCCGTGTTCTTTTCTCACTGTATAGCAGCATTGGTCACCAAGACAGTATTTCTGGAAACATGGAGGGAGCAAGAGCATATTGAAATTTGGGGTAATAAAGTCATATGCAGGTGAGTAATTTAATACTTCTCTTCCAGTCTGGCAGAGATCATTTTCTGGTTCCAGTCTATAATTTTTTAAAAATTGAATTTTCCCACTATTTTGGCATCTTCTCTGCTTCAAGAAAGAAAATTTTCTCCTGGCTGATTCTGGGAAATTTCACAAAGATAAATATTTGGGGTGTCATAATTAATTCTGAGGCAAATAGATGCTAGGGAAGGCAGATGTAGAAAGCCAGTTTGGTTTCTCTTTGGTCAGATTGGTGGTAGACACAGCAACAGGAAATTCAGGGGACTTCTGCATAGGTTCAAGATAAGAGTAAAGGATACTCATTTCTCTCTGAAATAGTGATTCATAATAATTTTTCCTCATGGCTAGCATTATTTAAAATCCCTCAGACTTAAAGGACTGCTTTCTTCAGAAATTTAAGAAACTGGGTGTCAATGGAACAAACATTGTGTGATTGTTTAGAGAAAGAACATCACAGAAAGGTCCTATTTATGTTCTACTACTGGGAACACACACATATATACACATGCAAACATTAGCATATTTCTTACAATAAGAAACTTTCTGATCAGCTCTTAATAACATTATTTCAAATGTGTGTGTGTGTGTGTGTGTGTGTGTGTGTGTGTGTATTTAAGCTAGACCCCCAGTAAAAGACTATGTAGACTCTGCTTGCAGTACCTCCCGAGGAAAAGAGAAAATAAGCATACACTACAATATTCTTTTTAGTAGTAAGTTATAAATCTATAAACAAGACTTAAAACATTTTCTCCAGATCCAGATTGATTCTCTTTTCCTTCAGCTAATAACTCAGTGTATTATTATTTTTTCTTTTCCATCCTTTGGGAAGAGCTAAATCTTAATTCTTATTTATTTGTTTGTTTGTTTTTTGATATAGGGTCATTGCACATGCTAGAAATATAGAAAGTGAGAAATCACCTCCCCACTGGGGGGATGGCCATGACACAATCCCTTCTCCTCCATTATCCTCTCGGGATTTTGGGTAAGAATACACACATGGCTGGAGTGAGTTTCAAGCCTCCAGGTCCAGGACTCAAATGATGATCAGCCATGTGGTAGTCCAGTGACATAACCACTGTCCAATCTCCTGGTCCCAAACTTCATTCTTAAAGTATCTTGATCTTTAGCATCCGAGCCTTTATTCCATTACTAATTTACATCTGCTACTGAATTCAAAGTAATTAGATGTTACATATCCAAGAGAATCTCCTGAATTCCAGGCATGGTTTGCTCTGCCCTAATGATGTCTAGTTCCCTTTGATAGTTAAAATCAAGACCTTATTTTATTTACTTATTTTTTTAAAGAATTATTTTATTTAACTTTATTTTATTTTATTTTGACCAGAGAGAGACAGAGTAAGAATGAGAGAGAGAGAGAGAGAGAGAGAAAGTGAGAAAGCAAGTCACCAGGTCTGGGACTCAAACCATGGTCAGCCATGTGGGAGTCCAGCACCCTTAACCACCTTGCCAACTACTGGCCCCATTATTTACTTTTTTTTTTGGAGAGGATTTTGCTATAGAGGGCGTGCACTTGCCAGAAAGACAGAGAGAGAGACAGAGAGACAGAAAGTAAGAAATCACTCCCTGGGGGGATGGCCGCACCACAATCCCTTCCCCCCCATTCTCCTCTCAGGATCTTGCCTGATCTAAACTCACACCTATGCGCCTGGCGTGAGTTTAAGCCATCGGGTCCGGGATTCGAACTGCAGTCGCCTACATGGGAGTCCAGCAACATAGCCATTACGCTAACTGCGGGTCCCCCAAAACCAAGGCCTTTTTATTCGCCTGCCATAGGGTGCTCAAACTGGCCAGGTGATGATCTTATGTCATCAGGACAAATTCTGCTAAACATGGAAAGTTATTTCTCCCTTGGGAAGACCTTTAGACTAACTGAATTCAGAATTGTGGGAGGCAAAGGTACAATAAATAGATTATTAGACATGATAGAGAAACCTTTCCTATTTTTGTCTCTGTGGTCTTGAAACTACATATTTTGGTAATGGAATTAAAAAGCACTACATGTAAGTCATCAATTCAAAGAAAGGAACACATCTTTTGAGATAGTGCAACATTGTAGATGGCACTTTTTCCTAGCAATGTAACTAAGTCTTTGAAAGGCCATTCCAGTGTTCTATAAGAGCAATTGCTACTATTAAGAGAGTTTATGGAAAAATTGATTATTTCCATAGTGGGAGCTTATTGCTGTGCTTCTAATGTGGCAGAATTTATTCCTTGATCAGAAACTATATTCTGTGGAACACTATGTTGACAATAAGATGCTGTCATAAATCTGTGCCTAATGATGCTGGCAGAAATGGTACAGCCCAGGAAAGTAAACACATATATAGAACAATTATCTAATTAAGTGGGTTCAAATTGCTTTTCTTTCTATTGTGGAAGAGGTCCAGTAAAATCAATCTGGGGAGAATGGTTGCAAATCTAGAGTTAAAAAATTTCATTCCTACCATGCAGTTAGGCAATCAATGTTTTCAGTAGGCAGAGAAGTTGTGAGGAGGGAACACTCATTTCACTGGGTTTATACATAACCTTCATCTCACCACATGGCTGCTTAGTACATGAGCTCATTAGACAGGCACCACAGTTTCTCAGAATCTAAGATGATTTACATTCACAGGATAAGGCATCCTTTATACTTAATTATTGAAGGCTTCTCTGCAATGAACAACCTTGAATGACCATGCCAATGATTCATAAATGTATTCATACTTTGTATTCCCTCTAACAAGTATATTCACATGTTTTTTCCCAGACTGTCTGTTACTAATTTTCCAACTTGGTTCATTCCAAATTTCTAACCAGTTGATCATCCTGTCATCTGATGTTCATAAGTTAGTGTAGATCTTTATGGGCTAATTATCAGGGAGGTAAGTCTACCAGAATCCAGTAATAAGACGGTCTGATTCTCCAGAGTAGAATTATTATTTGCAGAACAGGTTTATCTTTTCTCCAGATCCTAGGGTATTTTCTTGGTGGTTCTTGGAAGAGTACTCAGTTGGAGAATATGACTTCAAAGCTCCATCTAAAATAAGGTTAATCATGACATTGTAACATCACTGTAAAGATACATAATAGATTAGTGAAACAAAAAGAAAGTAAAAAATAGAACACGCTTTCTGCACTTTGTGTCTTTGTCAAAAACTAGTTTTGTGTACAACAGTATCCCTCTAAGAATACAACACTATTTTGATTATCACAGCTACAGATATTAGCTGTAGTTCTTTCATAGTCATCTTTTACCAGACGGGAAAATTTTCTTCCATTTATATTTTATTATGTGTTTAATTTGTCAAATAATTTTTTCTGCACCTGTTGAGATGATCATATGATTTTTCTCCTTTCAGTGAAGGTCATTAATAGTCTATTCCATTTTTTTCATTTTTTCTTCTAAGTTCAGCTTGGATAATTTATAATGACTTTTCTTCAAGTTTACTGCTCTTTTCCAGTTGTGTCCTTTTGGTGCTAATCTTCTCAAATTAACTCTTTAATTCACATTATATACATATATATAATTTACATTATATATGTATATACATATATGTGTATGTGTATGTATAGATATTTATACATAATCTCTTCTCCATTATCCTCTCAGGATTTTGGGTATGTATGCACATGTGTTTGGTGTGTTTTTCAACCTGCTTCGACTGCTGTCAGCCACATGAGCTCTAGCTGCCTCAACCATCACGCTATAGGCTGGCCTGAAAATAATATTTTTCATTAATAGAATTTTCACTTTTTAAATCCTATTTAACCTTCTGAAGAAGCTTTCCTTCTGTTTATATGAGGTGTTACTTTTTAATTAGATTTTTAAATTATAGTTATCATAGTTCTCTTAAAATTGTTGAGTGGTGAATACATCTAGACCATCTCTGGATTTGTTTGTATTGTGTATTGATTCTTTTCTCTATTAACAAGCCATCACATTGTATTACTTCTTCATGTCTTGTAAGCTTTGATTGTGTGTTAGACATTGGTATGCTAATAAACAGTAAGTACTGAATGCCAATTCTACTCACAAAGGATACCTCATTCTCTTGTCAATTTGCTAAAGTGGAGGACTGAGTTCATCTAATTTGTATTTCAATTGTGTCTGGACAGTTCCAACTTTAGTTGAATCCACTTTTACCACTTGTTCTAAGTGCTTTGAATGTGGGATCAAGATTTTTCCTTAAAAGGGGTCAGGGAGTTGAATACTGTCAAATTGCATGGGGTACTTTTGTGCTTTACATACCAGTTGCCATCTTCCTGAAATTTGAGAGCTCCTTCCCTGCTTTACAGTTCAATTGCCAGCATTTTGAATCACTGGGGACTTTTTTTTCCTTCTGTTTTATTATTTGATCTTTTCCATTTCTTAGGAGATCTTTCTTTGTCCTCTTTCCTGACCCAGGTTATCAGAAGACCAGAGCAATACAATTGATAAAGGAGTCTTTAGAAGGAATTCTCTCACTTTTCTTGCCCTCCCTTCAATCTTAAGCAGCTACAGATGTGCATGTTGGGGAAGGCCTTGAATGTCTCAAGAGGGATATCTCTCACCTTTTGTGCCCTGTTCCCCATCATTGTAGTACTCCTTCCATGCACTAATTAAGTTCCCATGGGAAAAAATTAGTTCATATAAACTTTCTCTATGCCAAGGGCTCCACTAACTAGTAAGTCAGCCCACATATGACTATTTCCTTCAATGCTATAAGAATAGAATAAAGAATTCCAATGTGCCTAGAAACCCTGTTCTAGTTTCACTATTTATCTGAATAACGTTCTTTATAGTAAAATGATCCTATCTAAGGCTATGTGAAATACCCAGTTTTTAGGCTCCTCTAGTCTTCTCTAATTCAAAAGCGTCTCAGTCTTCACTTCAATGACTTGGAATTTGTTTGTTTGTTTTAGTTTATTTATTCCCTCCATGAGCAAGACACACACACACACACACACACACACACACACACACACACACAGGGAGAAAGAGAGATAAAGAGTGAGAGAGATAGCACCCCTTATAGGGTTTCAATGTTGCAATCTACCTCAGTCTTCAGCCATCACTAGATGACAGGTATACAGGAGTCCAGCATATTTAGAAAGATCTTGAGACTTGAACTAAGAAACTTCCCATATGAAATTGCCATACAGATTATCATATTTTACCATTGGGCCACCATCTGGCTCCTTGATCTGGACATTTTTTTATTATTATAGAACAATCAATTTGTAAAACATTCAACAATTTGGTTTTGTGTGATGTTTCCTATTAATTAGATTTAGGTTAATCGTCTTAGGGTGGAATATAAAATAATTAATGCTATGTTCTTCTTACTGCATTATGTCTAGTAAACCATGATGTCAGTTTATTCTACTTACAGTATGAAATTTTGATCACTTAATTAAAATGGTGTCTGGCATATTTCTTCATTGTAAAGTTACTTTTCTTCTATTTCTATTTATAAATATTTTGTGGGGGAATTTCTTGAGATTATGCAAAATCTCTTTTCTCTTTTTACCTTTACCTAGTAGTTTCAGTATACAGCAATTTTTCTTGACAAATTAACTATATTATGGTGGATACAATTGGTGATTTTTCTAATGTTACAAAATTATTCAATTATACTTGTTAAAGAATGGTAAGGAAGGTTATTCAGGACCATTGTGATAGTATAGGGACCAGCACAATGGGTCTTTTCAGTGAGGGGCAGAATTTGAGCTCAACTCCAAAACAGCACAGGAAAGTAGGAATTTATAGCTGAAGAACAAATGATTCTGGAAAAACCAGCCTAGCAGGGTTCTTGCTGAAGACAAGACAGGGTAAAAAGACATCACCCCTGGAATGGTGAAGAATGAGGAACCTGATCCACATCAAAGGTGATTGGATAGCAAGGCTGGGGCATTCTTGTTAAACTGACTTAGAAGAGTTCTTGACTGACTCTGGATTTTTTTTTTTTTTTTTTGGAGAGGTTTTTTTCCCCTATAGGGCGCATGCACTTTCCCGACAGACAGACAAAGACAAGAGACAGAAAGCGAGAAATCACCCCCTAGAGGGGATGGTCACGCCGCAATCCCTTCTCCTCCATTCTCCTCTTGGGATCTTGGGCACGCACACACACACGCCCGGCGTGAGTTTCAAGCCACCCGGTCCAGGACGTGAACCATGGTTGACTACGTGGGAGTCCAGTGACACAGCCATTTCACTAACTGCTGTTTCTTGACACTGGATTTTTTAAGGAAGTGTGCAGATGGGCCTAGGACAAGGTTCAAAAGTTAGTCAAAGTTGACCAAGCCAAGAATCTTTGCTACTATAGGTGTACTTCAGAGATAATGTGGTTTCAGTTCTAGGTTATCACAATAAAGTAAATATGTATCAAAACAAAGCAAATCACATGAATATTTTTTTTCAGTGCATTTGAAAGTTATGTTTAGGCTCAGCTATGGTGGAACAGGTGACAGGTGGTAGCATGCCATTGCTCAATGCTGGAGCCACGTGGGGGACCCAAGGTTCAGACGCCAGACCAACCTAAACATGCAGGGCATGGCAGTGTGTATCTATAATCCTAGCTTGCTGGGAGGCTGGTGCAGGAGGATTGTGGCATGTTGATAACCTGTCAAAAAATACTCATCTCTATCTCTCTTCTGCTGTGTCCTTCTCCCTTTCTCATTAAAAAAGAAAACAATGAGAAAATTATATTTGTACTATACTGAGTGTGCAAAGCGTTATGTCTAGCTAAGCAATATATATCCTTTAACTAAGAAAAATACTTTATTTTTGGGAGCAGGATAGTGACACAGTGGTAATACAATATTCTTTGAGGCAGTCTACATGGGAAGGTTCACATTTGGAGACCTCCTTGAATATACTAGTCACTTATATGTTCATGATTCAGAGCTAGCTGAAGTTGCAGGTGAATAATGGTGTAAAGTCCCTGTTGGGGGTGGTTGTCTTTCTACCTGTACGTCTCTCCATGTCTCTATCTCTTTCACTCATGGAAAAAAGAAATAAACACTGAAAAATATTTTATTGCTAAAAAGTAACAATGATCATCTGAACCTTCTGTGAATCATAATCTTTTTTATGGCAGAAGGTTTTGCCTCGTTGTTGATGCCTGCTGACTGATCAGGGTCATGGTTGCTGAAGGATGGGATAGCTGTGGCAATGATTTTTTCGAATAATTATTAATTTAATTTTACTTATTATTATTATTATTATTATTATTTTTTATGTGCTCATGAGAGAGAGATAAAGGAAGTGAGGAAGCAAGCTGCCAAGTCTGGGACTTAAATGTAGTCAGCCATATGGGAATCCAGTGCCTCAACCACCATGCCACCTGTTGGCCCCATGGCAACTTTTTTGTTTTTTTCTTTTTAATGAGAAACAATGAAGTTTTTCAAATCAAATGCTGTTTGGGAGCATTTTACCCACAGTAGAATGTCTTTCAAAATTGGAGTCAGTCCTCTCAAACCCTGCTATTGCTTTATCAACTAAGTTGATGTGATGTTCCAAATCCTTTGTTGTCATTTCAACAATGTTTGGAGCATCTTCACCACAGGTATAATTCATCTCAAGAAACTGCTTTCTTTAATATTAAGCTTTAATATATACTTAAAGTTTTTATTATATATTAAACTTTAGCTATGAGATTATAGCAATTGAGTCACATCTTCAGGCTCCACTTCTAATTGTTTTCTTGCTATTTCCACCACATTTGTTATTTTCACACTTCCTCCACTGAAGACTTGAACCCCTCAAAGTCGTCCATGAGGTTCAAAATTAACTTCTAAATTCTTGTTAATATTGATATTTTGACTACCTCTCCAACAACACAAGTGTTCTTAAGGACATCTAAGATGGTGACTTATTTCCAGAAAGTCTTCAATTTACTTTGCCTAGGTTCATCAGAGGAATGGCAGTTATAAACATACAAGTGTCTTTTTAAAATAAGACTTGAAAGTTGAAGTGATGCCTTAATCCATGGGCTGCAGAATGGATGTTGTGTTAGCAGGCATGAAGACAACTTTAATCTCCTTGTACATCTTCATCTGAGCGCTCAGGTAATCAGATGCAATGTCAGTGAGGAATAACATTTTGAAAGAAACTTTTTTTCTTTCCTGAGCTATACGTCTCAAAGTGGGCTTAAATTATTCATTGAATCATGCTGTAATAGATGTGCTGTCATCCAGGTTTTGTTTTTCCATTTGTAGAACACAGCAGATTAACAGAATTCTTAAGGTCCTTAGACTTTTTCAGAATTGTAAATGAGCATTGGCTTCAACTGAAGGCCACCAGCTGCCTTAGCTTCTCAGAAAGTCAGTTTGTCTGGAGCCAGTTACTGACTTCTCTTTAACTAAGAAAATCCTACTATCAATAGCATCTTCTTTCAATAGAGGTTATGTTGTCTACATTGAAAACTTGTTGCTTAGTGTTGTAGCCCTCATCAATAACCTTAGCTAGATCTTCTGGATAACTTGCTGCAGCTTCTACATCAGCACCTGCTGCTTCACCTTGCACTTTTGTTATGGAGATGGCTACTTTCCTTCAACCCCATGGAACCAGTCTCTGTTAGCTCCAGATTTTTCTTCATCAGTTTCCTCACTTCTCTCAGCCTTCAGTAAAGAGTGTTAGGGTGGGACCAGCAGTTAGCATAATGGCTATGTTGCTGAACTCCCACGTAGCTGATTGTGGTTCGAGTCCTGGACCTGGTGACTTAAACTCACGCTGGGCGTGTGTGTATGTGTGCCCAAGATCCCGAGAGGAGAATGGAGGAGAAAGGATTGAGGCATGGCCTTCTCCCCCACCCCCCTCCCGGCGAATGCATATATCCTATGGCAAAAACCTTAAAAACAACAAACAAACAAACAAAACAATGAAATTTGGGCGTTATTTGTACTTGATGCTATCTAAAGTGCTATTGGTTTTAGGTCATCTCACTGGATAGAACTAAAATTATCTGTTTATTTATCTGTGTAGCCATTTCTCTATCTATCTATGTTCATATTCTATGTTTAATAATTATATAGTTATATATTTAGAAATTCATGACTTTATATTGATAGCTCTAATTCCAACCCCACTTAATGCTACAGAATTTATTATTTTTCCATATTTGTAGCTCCTTTCTCAAAGAGTAAGACGACTGACTCCCATTATGCTAAAATCTATTTGCCTGTTTGCTTAGTCCTTATGTATGTAACCAAATTTCTGAACTCCCAGACCTTTATTGCCGTGGACTCTGGACACTAACTGCTTGCCTAATGGTCCATTTCCTTTCTTCTCTGCTCTGTCATCCTTGTCTGATAGTGGGCGCTGTTGCTGCATTATGGCCTTTCTGGAATGCACTGCTACCGTCCCTGACTTAATACTTTGTATCTTGTACCATATTATACTCCCACCAAAAATGTATGAAAATTTCGTTTGCTCCTTATCATCACCAACATTTGATATTGTAGGTCACTTTAATATTTTCCATTCTAGTGTGTAAAGGTATCTTATTGTAGTTTTAATTTGTATTTCTCTGATGAACAGAGATGGTCATGTTTTATGTGTTGTCATTCATGTAGTTTCTTTTGTGGAATGTCTCCACAAGCAATTTTGTGGATTTTAATTTTCTTGTCTTTATATTATTAAATGGTAGGATTTCTTTATATATATTCCGGATAAAAGTCCCAAGTCTATATATGTATTGGAAATATTTTCTTCCAATCTGTCACATGCCTAGTTATTTAATTTTAATTTAATTTAATTTTGTTGTAGAGGTTTTTGCCCTAGGGAGCATGTGCTCAGTGAAGACAGAGACAGACAGACACAGTGAGAGGGAACGTGAAGGGGATGACCGCGCACTGGTCCTATAGCAAAAATCTCTCTTTAAAAAATTGTATTTTTTATATTCATTTTCTGCGATCATAGAATATATTTTCTAGGATTTTGATTATTTGGAATTTATTGTGACTTGTTTTATGGTTCAGTCTGTCTTGTGAAATATCTACATATACTTGAAAAGTCTGTTGTTTTTTTTCAATTTCAGAGTATACCCTTTTATAAACACGGTGTTATATTTTTATAGTGTTTTATTTTTTATCCTTACTGATTTTAGTTTACATTTTGTGTCAGTTTGCAAAAGAAGAACATTTTAACCTGCAAGTATAATTCTGGGTTTATCTATTTCTCTTTTTAGTTTTGTTAGTTTTTGCTTCATGATTTTTGAACCTCTTTAATTTGGAACATACACGTTTATTATAGCTATATTTTCTTAGTGAGTTGCATTTTTATAATTACGAAATGTTTCTTTTCATCTCTCCTGATATCGTTTCTCCTGATGTCTTCACTGTCTGCTTTTAATACATGATTTTATTAAGTCAGATTTTAATATATATGATTTTAATATGTTTGCTATTCACATGGTATATCATTTTTTCAAGTTTTCAGTTTTAAGCTTTCTGTGTTTTTACATTTAATAAGCTTCATTTTTTCCAGTTTGGCAATTTCTATCTTTTGTTTATTACTTTTATGTTTTGTTTTATGCTAAGTATTTTTAAATTTTGTTTATTTATTTTCTGCCACTGATTTTTAAAATTTTTTAAATTTACATTTTCCCTTTCTTCTTCTTCTTATTTATTATTATTTATATATTCATTTGCCGCTATACATCATTTAGACTGTAAAGAGATTTTACTGAACAAGATATACACCACACACCAGAAAAGTTGAGAATACTATACAGGACATCAATCATCAACAGGCAACAAACCATATCTGTGTTCCACAAATGTCTTATTGCCCCATTTTTCCCCAAATTTCCCTTCCTGCACTCTTCTCTCCCACTCTCCTTCCACTTTGTCCCCAGTGTCCATAAGAATTTTTAATGCTTTTATGTCCTCCAGTCTTTCGGTCTATACCATTGAGTGTAGACAGTGGTATATTAAGTGGAGACATACAATGTCTCTATTTCATAGCCTAACTTGCTTCACTCAGCAATAAATCTTCCATGTTTATCCACTTTCTATCAAATGCCAGGATTTTTTTTTTAATGACTGAATAGTATTCCATAGAGTATATGTGCCAGACTTTGTCAATCCACTGATTTGTTTGTGGACATTTGGGTTGGTTCCATGTCTTAGCAATTGTGAATAATGCCACAATAAATATAGCTGTACAATCACTATATATATTTTTTAAATTTTATTTTATTTATCATTATTATTATTTTATTTCAATTTCTTTTATACATTCAATCACATATGTCAATTAGCTTGTAAGGTGAGTGTTCCAACATGAATACATTTCTCACCAGTCCAGTTGGGAATACTATACATGTTATCTTCAATAGATAATAGCCCATTTCTTTGACCCATATATGTCTTGCCTCTCTATTTTAATATCTCCTTAATGTTTTTCCTCAGACTCTTCTCCCACACTATTCCTACACTGTAGGTATTTTTTTTTATATTGTATTATTTTCTTATTAGCTTTGTATTTACTTTAATGGTTGCCTATGGGTTTAAAATATGTATCTTTGGGACCAACAGATGGCAGAGTGGTTACATTGCTGAACTCCAACATGGCTGACCGTGGTTTGAGCCCTAGGCCTGGAAGCTTGAAGCTCATACTGGGCATATGTGTATGCATGCCCAAAGTCCAGAGAGGAGAATGGAGGAGAAAGGATTGTGATGTGGCCATTCCCCATTGGGGGAGGGTGATTTCTTGCTTTCTGTCTCTCTGTCTCTCCAGAGAGTGCATATGCCCCATAAGAGAAATCTCTCTTTTAAAAAAGTGCATCTTTAATTTGTCAAAGTCTACTTTAAAATAATAACATATCAGTAATTGCTTAATATAAAAAATGTCCAATGGTGTAATTATGTTTTAATTTCACCCCATTCTCCATGTTATTATCATTGGTTACTTCTGTATTTATAAATGTACTAGTTATTTTTCTTACCTTTTTTTAAAGCCAATTATCTTATTAAAAAATTAAGAAAGGAAAAACTATTTTTCTTTTTTGTTTTAGAGGTTTTTGGCTTAAGGTGTGTGTGCTTGCTGGAAGGGAACAGAGGGAGACAGACGCAGTGAGATAGAAAGTGAGAAATCACCCCCCCACACACCCCCCGTGGATGGCCACACCGCAATCCCTTCTCCTCTATTCTTCTCTTGAATCTTGGGCATGTATGCACATGTGACTGGTGTGATTTTCAAGTCACTGGGTCTGGGACTCAAACCATGGTCAATCATCTAAGAGTCCAGTGACCTAATTGCATGCCATCTGCTGGTCCCAAGAAACTATTTTTTAAAAATTTACCTACATACATACTATTTCTAGGACTTTTCTCCTTTGATATAGATTAGATTTATGTTTGGTGTATATTCCTTTGTCCTGAGAACTTCACTTTTTATTATGGTAGTGTAGATCTATAGGCAAAAAGTATTCTCTATTTTAATTTTTTTTAAGATGTTTGCCTTTGTCCTTGATTCTTTCTTGTTTGGTTCATATCTTTAATACTATGTCTTAAGATGTTGGTCACTCTTCAAATATCTTAGTGTGCTTTAAAACATAGAAGTAATAATTATTGTTGGACTAGACTGGCTGAATGGATATAAAAACAGATGTCCTTTATTTGCTGTTTATAAGAAACACATCTCACTGATAAAGACACAAAAGCTAAAAGTCAAGGGCCTGGAGAAGATGTTTCATGAGAATAGAAACCAAAAAAAAAAAGGCTGGAGTCATGACACTGAAATTAGACAAAATGGACTTCAATACAAAAAATGTAAGAAAAGACAAAGAAGGACACTATTTAGTATTAAAAAGGCTAATTCACCAAGAGGATATGACCCTTATGAATATCTATGTGCCCAAGACCAGAGCACTCAAATATGTGAAAGAAAGACTGCTAGGTCTAAAGGGAGAGTGGACTGCAACACGCTAGTTGTTGGGTATCTCAACACCTCTGGGCAGGTCATCTAGGCAAAAAGTAAAGAGATTCAGTATGTAATGAAACCACAAATCAAATGGACTTGACAGGCATCCATAGCACATTTCAGCCAACAATCACAAAATACACATACATACTTCTCACCCCTACATGGAACATTTTCAAAGATCAGCTGCATAGGAATAGTTATTCTAAATCTAAATAGGGAATTACTATGGCAATCTTTGTTTACTCATAGCATTTTAAAATTTTAAATATATATAAAGTTTCTAAGAAATCAGAGCACGTTTTTCATAAGTTGAGCTGAAACTTCAGTGTTGTAGGTTGACATTCAGGGACTAGCAGATGGTGTAATGGTTACGTCTCTGGACTCCCATATGTCCAACTGCAGTTTGAATCCTGTACCCATAGGCTTGAAGCTCATACCAGGTGCATGTGTGTGCATGTCCAAAATCCCAAGAGGAGAATGGAGGAGAAGGGATTGTAGCATGACCATCCCCCTGGGGAGTGATTTCTTGCTTTCTGTCTCTCCAGAGAGCACAACCACCCCATAACAAATATCTCTCTAAAAAGAAATTTAAAAAATCGACATTCATTAAATTCAACACTACATATTAGGTTGCTTTTGCATATGAATCACTCACTTAAGCAAATGGGATATTATTTCTACCTTGAGTTACAAGGGGGAAATTGTACATGAAGTCTTGGCTAAAATCAATCAGGTACAAGATAACCATATTATAATACAAATCAAATTTTAGTAATATAAAATATTGGTTAGACATTTGGATGAAGATATAATTACAGTTAGGGAGATAAGTGTCCCTTAGCTAGGGGATAAGGAGAAAAAGCATTCAAGGATCAGGTCCTTTTTTGATGACTTCATAGATAACAGTATCTACTTTGTTTATTGAAGAATATATCTTTCAACAGAGATAACCTTCTAATTTTATACTGTTAGGCAGTGTTACCTACTTAAAAAAAAGTACTCTATAATGTTTTGAATCATATTAATCAGGTATGGAACAACTTCATTTTCTGTTCTGAAGACAACCATTTTTTTTTTAAGTATTGACCTGTCAATTTATCCTTGATAAGTAATTTAGAAAGATAAGTAAATTTTCTGACTTTACAATTAAGAATTTATATATATAATATATATAAGGAATATATATATATTATATACAAAAATTTATAGTAAGAAAAAAAATATATATATTATATATAGGGACCAGCAGGTGGTTGTGGTGCTGGACTCCCACATGATTAACCACAGTTTGAGTCTTGGACCTGGCAGCTTAAAACTCATGCCAGGCACATGTGTGTGCATGCCCAGAATCCTGAGAGGAGAATGGAGGAGAAGTTATTGTGGCATGGTCATCAATGAGGTGATTTCTCACTTTCCCTCTCACTGTCTCTAGTGAGTTCACATGCCCATAGCAAAAATCTCTTTAAACATTTTTTACAAAAGAATAAATATATATACAGTATCTGAAAAGTAGTTTTATAGTCTAATCCATATTTGTGATATAAATATAGCTAAATTTTCTAGATAAACTGCATTAACTTAAAATATTACACTTACATCATCTTCATTAGAATGGTTTCATTTTCTTTACTTTTTATCATTATATTGCTTCTATAAATACTAAAAAAAAAAATCCCCTATCTTGAAACAAACTTACACTGGAGCTCTGATGGTTTATAACTTTTGTTAAAATTTTAAACCTACCATTGCAAACAGAAATTATATCTTATAGTGTATATCTAGCTTCTTTTTAAGATTATTCTGACTTTTTAAAAAATAAAAGTAATAAAGTATGATTTTTTTTTCCAAGTGAAACTCCTTTATGGGCCAGAAGATGATATGTGGTATGTGGTATTGCCTCATTAAAAACCAAAACAGCTTAGCCACGACGGCACAGTGGTAAGGCAGTACTCTGTAAAGCTGGAAGTCACATGCCAACTGCAAATTGGGATTCCCTGGTTAGCCTGAAAACACTAGCTGTGTGCCTGACACGAGATCCTGAGGAGGGCTTGCAAAAGGGATTGTGGCATGATGAGAACTTATGGACTGTTTCTCTCTCTCTCTCCTCATGTCACACACATGTAGTATCATAAAAAAATCAGTACACTTCCTTTTTATGGTGGCACTCCAACTACTTCATAGTAGTCATTAGTAGGCCCATGTAACTTCCATCTAATACGTTGTCATTCTCTTTCTGGAAGTATACAATCTTCTTTAATTCAACTTGTTGTCCAAGCAGATAAATCCTTTCCTCCGGCCATGGTCTAGTTTCCTCCACAGTGTCGTTATGGTCACAGAAAACAGATTCTCAGAGATCTGAAGAGGAAGCATGAGGGATCCAATAGAGGCATCAATATGGGAAATCGCAGGTGTTAGAGATGGAGAAGCTGTTCTGTGGCTCCAGGTCTTCCTTTTGTCTCACAGTTCAGGGCACAGAAACTGTGGGTACAGCAGTCTCTCTCAGTACCATTTTTCTCTCTTAAAGCAGTGTGGAAAAGAGAGCGCTGAATAACTACAGCTCTACATGGTGTGTTTAAAGTTACTTCTGACAGCTGCCTCCACATTTAACAAAGACTGGTTGCATTATGAAGAAACTTGTGGAAAGAACTGGGCTTAGTCCTATCACATTGGTTCTTACAAGTACAAGCACCTAGAAATGCTCCTGTTTGATTTTCAAATTACGTTGTCATTAGACAGAGAATTTAGTCTGGGTATTTTTCTCATAGCACTTAAAACACATCATTTTATTTTCTCTCTTGCTGCTTCGTATCTTCTGAAATGTCCATGTGACTTACTGTTTCTCCCCTGCATGTAACATGTCTCTTTTATCTTGCTAATTTTCCTGTATCCGTAGTTTCAGGGATTTAATTGTGATATGGCTCTGTGATTTCCTTCCTGTTTCTCCTGTTTCAGAGTGGACAACCATCTTACATTTTCATTGCTGAAATGTGTGTTACCTAGATTGACCCAGCCTTCTTACAAATGAGTTGTGAGAAGCATTCTCTTCCATATTTCCAATGGCATCTGTGAGAGCATTTGTTTGAGGTATATATCAAAATATGTCCTTAATATGTCATAAGTACATGAATCTTTAATGCCAAATTAAGAGATTATATTGCAGAAGAGATGGGTTTCTTTTCACTCCTACCTGAAGTGGATGTTAGCTCCTATCCCCTAGTCCTCATAAACACTCGATGTTATCCAATCTCTTAATTTAATTTATTTATTTATCAGGTTGCTAAAAAAGATTATGAACTTCTTTGTATAGGTTTAGGTATTCAGTTTTACCCTTTGAGAATTCTTATTTATGCAGTTTAGCAATTTACTCATTATGTTTTCTATCTTTAACCCCTTCTGATTTATAAGAAATTCTTATACCTGCTAGTATTAATTTCTTAGTATTACTAGACTTTAAAAATATTTTCCTGATATGTAAAACACCTGTTAACTTTGTCTGTAAATCTTTAACACAAACATTTAATGAAAAATTGTCAAATTAATTTTTCCCATATAATTTGTACTTCAGAGGTCTTGTAAAGAATTTTTTTTTCACCTTAATGTCACAAAGGCATTATCCTGAATTTTTATTTGTATTGTTTTTCCCATGGAGTGAGTCAGTTTTTCTCAGGAATTCATACTTTAGCACTGGGTATGTTATTCTACCTGTTTTAGTTATGCTGCAATCACTCCTCTCCCTTTTCTAGCCAGCCAAGATCCTCGGTGAGTATGCATCTGGCATACTCAGATCAACCTGGAATCTGAACTCTTGGTCTTCCACATGGATTCAGCATTGCAGAGCAGTCTTCTACTCCTACACCACCACAAAGGGCAATAAACATTATTTTTTCATTTCTATTTGTATTTGTTCATTTTCTTTTGCTGTCTTATTAGCTGATTGTATCATCAACCTTTTTTCCCAATACTTCCCTGGCACCTTTATTTTCTTATTACATTAGATGAATTTCTTAACAATTTACACTTAAAATAAATATTTCAATTTTTTTCTCATTAAATGTGATGTTTATGAGAGTTTTTTTATAGACAGTTTTTATCAAGATGAGAAAAGTTCTTCCTATGTGCATTTTCAAAGACTGTAAACATAGTCCACACTATTCCTCCATATAATATGGTTAAGATAATTTTTTATAATTTCTCCAACATAGACTATTTAAATGACCCACATCATATAATAAATAACAACATTCCTTTATGCTTTATTTTCAGGGAGAGGCAAGTCAGGCTGAAACTTGTGCTTGCCTGAGAATTATTGTTGAATCCTGGGATTAAACATGAGTTTGAATAAACAATCCTACACACTGGGTGGAGTTTCCACCTTCGGATTTCTCTTTTGAGGGGATGTACATATTAGGATGGAAAAATAAGCTGTTGTATGCAGAGGTTCCCTGTGGTCCCAGCAGAGATCTGCTGATTGGGATGTGACTCTAGCACCTCTGATACTGGTTTCGGTGAATGCAGGAACTCATCTGATGCCTGCGTGGATCTGCAAGACATCCAAGCTGTGCTCTTCCTGAAGGGACTGGAGTCCTTCCTAGACCTGTCCTTTATTTTCTGGGATCAAGTAACTTGGCAAATTAAGGGGTCCATTTATTTGGTTGCTCATTTGCTTGGCCACATGTCCTGCACAGAATGCAATCCATTGTTCTTGACCTCAGACTCTTTTTCATTATACTGGGATTTTTCTTTTTTTTACTCCATTTTTATTTCTTTCCTTGGAGAATGGTTAGTTTAAAAACTTAAGAAAAGTAATATGGGTTTTTATTACTTCAAAAGGTAAACAGCCAATGACTTTTATTAGAAAGGAGCTAATAAGTACAAATAATTATACCTGCAGTGGGTAGCATAGTAGCAAATATCTTCTTTACTTTGAATACTTGATAATAATAAAGAAAAAAATATTATTTTTTTCAAGTTATCCCTAAACAAGAGTAAACTAATTGTTGTGTTTTATAGAGAATGCAGAAGCTGAGGTTGTGTCTTTAGTAACTAAAATAATTCTGAGAATTTAAACAAGAATTTAGTGAGCTGATACACACAAACATTTCATGATTTTCTAAATTATTAATATAAATCTCGGCAGAAGATATAATTTCAGTATATTCTAAACACATGCATATGTGTGCTTGGGAATTGAGGGGACATATCAGAAATATCTGGAAAGAACCTAAGGTTTCTTTTTTAATTATTTATTTTACTATTTATTCGTTGTGATTTTTCAAGATGCTGAATCTGGGACTGAAACGGTGGCTGGTCATGTCAGAATTCAGCACCTTTATCACCACACCACCTGTTGACTCCAGGAACCGAGGTTTTGAACAATTTTGGGAAGTTGGCTTTCAGCCTTAAAATGCTTGCCTTTAGTTTTCTTGTATCCTATTTAAGAAAACTTTAAAGTACATATTAAATAGATATAAATATTATATTTTTTCAGTATAAAGAATAACAGTAAACTATACAATCATATAATCTCAACTCATATAAAAAAAGGCACTTTTAAGATTTATCATTACACAAGATAAAAGAGTCAAGGTGATTTTCTTATTTTTTTTAGAGAGATTTTTGCTATAGGGTACATGCGCTTGTTGGAGAGAGAGACAGAAAACAAGAAATTATCCCTCAGGGGCATGGCCACACTGGAATCCCTCTCCTCCATTCTCCTCTGGGGATTTTGGGCATGCACACACATACACATACCCAGCGTGAGTTTTAAGTCAGGGTCTGGGACTCAAACTGCAGTCAACTCTATGGGAGTCCAACATTATAACCATTATGCCATCTGCAGGTCCCCAAAGATAATTTTCTTTTACATTCTTTTTTTTTAAAGAATTATTACTTTTATTTAACTTTATTTATTTATTTCAATTGGACTAGAGAGAGACAGAGTGAGTGAGAGAGATAGATTAAGAGGAAGTGAGAAAGCAAGCTGCCAGTTCTGGGACTTGAACCATGGTCAGTCATGTGGAATTCTAGCACGGATAGAATCCCACTGCCTGGTGGGGCAGTTTCATAAAATTAACCACTCAAGCTCCTTCTGTTTTATATGCTACTCTATCACCTCAGCCTTGACTTCTACTTCAAGGTTTAAGGTACACGTGAGGTGTAGCCCTCTGGCGGGGGTGGGGGAAGAAAGATAGGAAAGGTTTGTCTTTTGCCTTTAGGGGTCAAAGAAAGTTCCTTGCATTTCTCATTAAATGGTATTTAATTACATTACATTTACATCCCATTGACCAGATACTAGCACTATAGTCTCCCCTAGTTATGATAAATCTGAAAAATATAGTCTTTATTTGGATTATACATATTTCCTTCAGTATCATTGCATGTTCCATAAGAAGACAGAGACAATGTTTATAAAGAGACAATTAACAACCTGTACAAGGAGTAAATTGTATATTTTAGACAATGATCCTTTGTGATTACTATGGGTCTAAATATTTTCTTCCAGAATAGGACTTGTCATTTTATTTTCTTTATGATGAATTTAATAGGTGGGAAGGTAACTTAGTGTAGCCATTATGGAAAACAGTAAGTAGCGTTCTCAAAAACCTTCAAATCAGAACTATCATATGTTCTAGTAATCATATTACTGATTGTGTATCTAAAAGAAATGAAATAAATATGTGAAAGAGATACCTGCAGTTATGTGTTCCTCCAGCATTATTCAAGATAATTACATTATGGGATCAACCTAAGTGTCTATTGATGGATAAATGGATGATATCTAAATTCTAATATGATGTCTTTCAATAGTGTCATTGTTTCCTTAGTAGAAGGTTTGCATATTTGTTACATTACATTTCTTTCTTTCTTTTTTATTTTATTTTTTGTTTTTGCCATATAGTTCATGTGCTCGGCAGAGTGAGAGAAAGTGAGAAATCATCCCCCAGGGGAATGGCCATGATGCGATCCCTTCTCCCCCTGGGATTTTGGATATACGTGCATATGCACTTGGTATGATTTTCAAGCCATCAGGTGCAAGACTCTAACTGCAGTCAGCCATGTGGAAGTCTAGCACCTTAATCATCATGCCACCTGTGTTAGATTTATTTCTGAAAACTTTATATTTTTGTTGACTTTTTAATAAAGAAACAGAGTAAATATTACTCAGAAAAAATATAATTTTCTATGAAGAAATCACCAAAGAATATTAAGCTAAATTATCCTCGAGATGAGATTTTGAGAAGTTAATTAATACAAGATTGATTATCAGCATTGTGCTTGTAAAATTTTTGTTGGATACAGACATAGTTTTGACTCGTGTGTATAAGTTTATTGCTAAGTATGATTGCATTGTTTCCAGTTTAATTATTTCCCAAAATGCTATAATTAACTTTATTGTACACTTCTTATATATCTTTGCCTGTATTTCCACTGATCATATACCCAGAAGTAAAATGATTGGATCATAGACTATGCTTATCTTCAATTCTAATAGAGAATGCTAAAGTGCTTTCAAATATTGTCCTACCTATTACACTTTCACCAATTGTGCGCATGAGAAATGCCACACATACTACATTATACTATATCCTCATCAAAACTTAGTGTTATATCCGTTCTGGCCTCAGCCTTCTGAGTAGCTAGAACCACAGTGTGCTTCACTATACCCAGTTCTTTCAGGTAAGGTCTCACTGTGTTGTCCAGACCGGCCTCCAGTTCAGAATTCTCCTGACTCAACCTCCCCAACTCACTGGAATTACAGGGACATGCCACTGCCTTTAGGTTGAAACAAGAATCAAACCTGGGCCTCCCATGTGGTCTCAACTAGCATACCACCACCACTTTGGGCCTGAATTGTGGTTTTTAATGCATATTTTAATTATTCTTAAAGAGGTTCTACAACTTTTTCTATATTTACTCCTACTTGAGTATTTTCTGTACTGTGACTATTCAGTTCTCTTGCTTATTTTTCTACTGGCTATCTGCCTTAAAAGTAATTTGTATAACTAAAAAAAATTAATAGGTATTTACAATATGAACCCTTTATCATTCGAAGTTTTGTAAATATTGTCTTCCATGCTTAACCATTTAGCATTGCTTTCACCTTTCACATTCTTTTTGATCTCACTTTCTTTTTAATGAGTAGATTAAACTATTGCAAGAGACATCTAACCTGGGGACTGGCAGGTGGTGTGGTGGTTAAGAATGCTGGGCTCCCACATGGCCCACTGCTGTTCAAGTCCCAGGCCTGGCGGCTTGCTTTCTCACTTTCCCTCTCTCTCTCTCTCTCTCTCTCTCACTCTGTCCCTCTCTGATCAAATAAAAATAAATAAATAAACTTAAATAAAATATTTTTAAAAAAATAAGAAAAGGCAAAAGAGACATCTAACCTTTAACTTCTTTCTCCTTGGGTACATTAATTTATATTTTTGTGTTTTAAGCACAAATCTCATCACGAAATTACACCACTTATATTTTTCATGTATGCATTCCATTTTACTGATTGACATATTTGAGATATTTCAGATACTGAATGTATTAAAGCAAATATGTGCCTCTCAATCCAAGACAACAAATACCTCCACATATAAAAAAAGGCACTTTTAAGATTTATCATTACACAAGATAAAAGAGTCAAGGTGATTTTCTTATTTTTTTTAGAGAGATTTTTGCTATAGGGTACATGCGCTTGTTGGAGAGAGAGACAGAAAACAAGAAATTATCCCTCAGGGGCATGGCCACACTGGAATCCCTCTCCTCCATTCTCCTCTGGGGATTTTGGGCATGCACACACATACACATACCCAGCGTGAGTTTTAAGTCAGGGTCTGGGACTCAAACTGCAGTCAACTCTATGGGAGTCCAACATTATAACCATTATGCCATCTGCAGGTCCCCAAAGATAATTTTCTTTTACATTCTTTTTTTTTAAAGAATTATTACTTTTATTTAACTTTATTTATTTATTTCAATTGGACTAGAGAGAGACAGAGTGAGTGAGAGAGATAGATTAAGAGGAAGTGAGAAAGCAAGCTGCCAGTTCTGGGACTTGAACCATGGTCAGTCATGTGGAATTCTAGCACGGATAGAATCCCACTGCCTGGTGGGGCAGTTTCATAAAATTAACCACTCAAGCTCCTTCTGTTTTATATGCTACTCTATCACCTCAGCCTTGACTTCTACTTCAAGGTTTAAGGTACACGTGAGGTGTAGCCCTCTGGCGGGGGTGGGGGAAGAAAGATAGGAAAGGTTTGTCTTTTGCCTTTAGGGGTCAAAGAAAGTTCCTTGCATTTCTCATTAAATGGTATTTAATTACATTACATTTACATCCCATTGACCAGATACTAGCACTATAGTCTCCCCTAGTTATGATAAATCTGAAAAATATAGTCTTTATTTGGATTATACATATTTCCTTCAGTATCATTGCATGTTCCATAAGAAGACAGAGACAATGTTTATAAAGAGACAATTAACAACCTGTACAAGGAGTAAATTGTATATTTTAGACAATGATCCTTTGTGATTACTATGGGTCTAAATATTTTCTTCCAGAATAGGACTTGTCATTTTATTTTCTTTATGATGAATTTAATAGGTGGGAAGGTAACTTAGTGTAGCCATTATGGAAAACAGTAAGTAGCGTTCTCAAAAACCTTCAAATCAGAACTATCATATGTTCTAGTAATCATATTACTGATTGTGTATCTAAAAGAAATGAAATAAATATGTGAAAGAGATACCTGCAGTTATGTGTTCCTCCAGCATTATTCAAGATAATTACATTATGGGATCAACCTAAGTGTCTATTGATGGATAAATGGATGATATCTAAATTCTAATATGATGTCTTTCAATAGTGTCATTGTTTCCTTAGTAGAAGGTTTGCATATTTGTTACATTACATTTCTTTCTTTCTTTTTTATTTTATTTTTTGTTTTTGCCATATAGTTCATGTGCTCGGCAGAGTGAGAGAAAGTGAGAAATCATCCCCCAGGGGAATGGCCATGATGCGATCCCTTCTCCCCCTGGGATTTTGGATATACGTGCATATGCACTTGGTATGATTTTCAAGCCATCAGGTGCAAGACTCTAACTGCAGTCAGCCATGTGGAAGTCTAGCACCTTAATCATCATGCCACCTGTGTTAGATTTATTTCTGAAAACTTTATATTTTTGTTGACTTTTTAATAAAGAAACAGAGTAAATATTACTCAGAAAAAATATAATTTTCTATGAAGAAATCACCAAAGAATATTAAGCTAAATTATCCTCGAGATGAGATTTTGAGAAGTTAATTAATACAAGATTGATTATCAGCATTGTGCTTGTAAAATTTTTGTTGGATACAGACATAGTTTTGACTCGTGTGTATAAGTTTATTGCTAAGTATGATTGCATTGTTTCCAGTTTAATTATTTCCCAAAATGCTATAATTAACTTTATTGTACACTTCTTATATATCTTTGCCTGTATTTCCACTGATCATATACCCAGAAGTAAAATGATTGGATCATAGACTATGCTTATCTTCAATTCTAATAGAGAATGCTAAAGTGCTTTCAAATATTGTCCTACCTATTACACTTTCACCAATTGTGCGCATGAGAAATGCCACACATACTACATTATACTATATCCTCATCAAAACTTAGTGTTATATCCGTTCTGGCCTCAGCCTTCTGAGTAGCTAGAACCACAGTGTGCTTCACTATACCCAGTTCTTTCAGGTAAGGTCTCACTGTGTTGTCCAGACCGGCCTCCAGTTCAGAATTCTCCTGACTCAACCTCCCCAACTCACTGGAATTACAGGGACATGCCACTGCCTTTAGGTTGAAACAAGAATCAAACCTGGGCCTCCCATGTGGTCTCAACTAGCATACCACCACCACTTTGGGCCTGAATTGTGGTTTTTAATGCATATTTTAATTATTCTTAAAGAGGTTCTACAACTTTTTCTATATTTACTCCTACTTGAGTATTTTCTGTACTGTGACTATTCAGTTCTCTTGCTTATTTTTCTACTGGCTATCTGCCTTAAAAGTAATTTGTATAACTAAAAAAAATTAATAGGTATTTACAATATGAACCCTTTATCATTCGAAGTTTTGTAAATATTGTCTTCCATGCTTAACCATTTAGCATTGCTTTCACCTTTCACATTCTTTTTGATCTCACTTTCTTTTTAATGAGTAGATTAAACTATTGCAAGAGACATCTAACCTGGGGACTGGCAGGTGGTGTGGTGGTTAAGAATGCTGGGCTCCCACATGGCCCCCTGCTGTTCAAGTCCCAGGCCTGGCGGCTTGCTTTCTCACTTTCCCTCTCTCTCTCTCTCTCTCTCTCTCACTCTGTCCCTCTCTGATCAAATAAAAATAAATAAATAAACTTAAATAAAATATTTTTAAAAAAATAAGAAAAGGCAAAAGAGACATCTAACCTTTAACTTCTTTCTCCTTGGGTACATTAATTTATATTTTTGTGTTTTAAGCACAAATCTCATCACGAAATTACACCACTTATATTTTTCATGTATGCATTCCATTTTACTGATTGACATATTTGAGATATTTCAGATACTGAATGTATTAAAGCAAATATGTGCCTCTCAATCCAAGACAACAAATACCTCCATGTCTTAGCAGTGTCTTTGTTTCTTATTTGATATCCTTGGAAAAGGAGCCTGTGCCTAAACTAATTACTAACACTTCTTGGAAAGAGACTGTTTAATTATAGGCAGCAAAAATGAGGGGGGAAATCAGAATATAAAGCAAGAAAAAAGAGGCTTTTACTAGTTCTGTTCTTTCTATTTTCTGATATGAATGATTCAAATTTACCTCAGAGGCATTTAGCACACTTTTGCATATGATTTATTTTATTCAGTCCCTCTGGAGAGTTACTGTGGAATCCATGTCTTACCTCCATGATGTGGATTTGAATATGCAAATAGTGGGAGGAGCCAGAAGTTTGTGGATCCAATCCAGTCAGACCATGCCCCTAATAATGAGATTACAGATGTTTTGATAAAACCATTCTTTCCTTCGCAGGAGAAGGCAACACTTATTTGCAACAGGAAATGAGGCAACTGGTGGCAGCAGCTAGGGTTCTCCAATGAACAAGTAGCTTGGGTCAAGAGCAAGATGGGGCTGAGTAGATGTGGGGACGTGCATAACAACCTGGATTCAGTACACCCTTTGTGCCTTATCTACCACAGCTACTCCGATCAAGGCAATGAGCCAAGGTAGATGCACAAGAAGAAAAGGGGACAAGAGATCATCTTGGTGTCTCTGATAACTATGGTTTGACTAAGTCATTTGGTTGCATATCAAACAGAAACTTCTCAAAAGATAAGAGTTCAAAATGGTCTCTCTTTGTTTTCTCCTGTGTTACCATGGTTTTTGCTACCTGATCCCACAATTGCTTTTTCATTTTCCAGGTGTTATGGAGTCTGCAACTTCCTCTTTACTTGGATACTTAGTGACCATGCTTCTCTTAAAGTTAGTGCTCACCTCAGGTAGGGATATTTGTTTTTTATGATACATCACATCTATAAAGAAAGATAACAGTGGTAAATGACACTAAAGAAAACAAGCAAGTGTCTCTTTGCCAGTCCTCAGATTCTACCCTTTGGTTCTGGTTTTGAGGGCAAAAATGAGTATTAAAAGAGCTTCTGGGTAAGGTAACATGGTGGTTAAGGCACTGGATTCTACATAGCCAACTACACAGTTTAAATCCCAGAACTGGCAACTTGAAAAACACACCAAGTGTGTGTGTGTGTGTGTGTGTGTGTGTGCGCCCCAAATCCCAAAAAGAGAATGGAAGATAAGGGATTAGGGCATGGCCATTTCCCCGGGGGGTGATTTCTCACTTTCCCTCTCCTTCTCTTTCTGCATTTTTAAAAAAACACTTAGGACCATCTTTTTATTCTTAATGGTTGTCCCTGTCAGCATGTTTTATTGTGATATAATACACACAATGCAAAAATCACAATTACAACTTTTTAGGTACACAGTTCAGGGGTATTAGGTACATTTATATTGCTATGCAACCATCACCACCATCTCTTATATCTCCAGAATTCCTCTTTATCTTGTAAAACTGAAGCTTTATATCCCCTGGCAGCAATGCCAGGCAACCACCATTCTCTTTCTCTGTGAATTTTGACTGGTGAGTGCATTGCCCTATAGCACAAAACAAACAAACAAACAAACAAAAAACAAAAAACTTAGGATTGAGAAAAGTTAATTTAATTATTTTCTTTCTCACCTCCAACCACATGCCACAGTGTTGCAGTGATGTGCTTAAAAGAAGAGATGGACAAATGTCTAACATCTCCCCTTAGGTTGCTCCAATTCTCACTGAAAAATTCTAATAAATACATTTACTAAATTTAGTAATACAAACCATAACTTTTGTGATCCTATTAACTATAAGTTTATTAGACCCTAAATAAAGAAGTTGGTGTGAGTGGGAACTGTTCACAAATTTTTCTTAGGGCAGTGGGCCACTAAGTTTGATAATTCAGATTCTTTATGGTGAGAGAGGTAAGCATTCTTGGCGTAGATCAGAATGAATTTGGTATTGTTGAGAAAAGTCAACATTAAGAATATGGAAGGAGTTGCATTATAGTTATCTATAGGCTCAAAACAAATTCTTTCAAACATTTGTGGTTTAAAACAACCAGTTTATAGCTCACAATTTTGTGGGTCAGAAATTGTGGCCAGTGCTCAGCTGGGTGCCTCCTCTGCTCATGCAACTTAGACTGGAGTCACTTGCTGTATTCAGCTGGTGGGTGGAAAGACCTAGAGAGTCCAAGGTGGTTTCACTCTTGTGTCTGGCATTTTGATTGAGTAGGTTGCAAGGCTGAGGTTAGCTAAATTGTCAAATGGCATGTTTACACGAAGACTTTCTGCTACAGTGGTCTCAGGGTAGACATCTCAGGGCATTCAGAAGATTGCCACACTAAAAAGAGAAAGAAAGAATAGAGGAAGGAAGGCAAGAAGAAAAGAAGGAAGGAAGGAAGGAAAAGATGCTTGTTTCCTAAGACAAGCCCAGTGTGTCTTCTGTCATATTCTCCTGAACAATAACAACAACAGTAAATCACAGAGCATATAGATTCAACAGAAAGGGACACAGACTCTTTCTTTTCAAGAATGGAGCATCAAAAAATGTGTGGTTGTTTTTAACCTACCCCAAACTGGTGTATTTTTAAAGCTGTTGCTCAGCAATTGTGATCCACACTCCTCTTTTCAACAATGGGACCATCTCCATTCCTGTTTTTTTTTTTTTAATTTTAGAGAGAAGTTTTGCTATATGGTGTGTGTGCTTGCCAAAAAGACAGAGAGAGACAGAGACAGAAAGCAAGAAATCACCCTCCAGGGGGGATGGCCACACTGCAATCCCTTCTCCTCCATTCTCCTCTCGGGATCTTGGGCACACACACACACACGCACCTGGTGTGAGTTTAAGCCACTGGGTCCATGACTTGAACCACAGTTGACTACATGCGAGTCCAGCAACATACCATTTCGCCAACTGCTGGTCTCTCCATTCATTCTTTAAATATTTATGGAATTAATATGATGTTGGGGCAATGTTTTATGCACTAGAAATACAAAAAGGAATAAGACAGTCTTCTGTTGCATGAGTTACATATTATGGGCCATAAAAAAATGAAGAAAATGAATTAAAAAGACAATATCATGTAATGATATATGCTGTAGAGATGCATTTAGGTGTATGAAGTAGGGGAAGTGTTGAGTGGGTGGTCATAAAACTTTTCTCCAAGGAATTAGCATTTAAGATGGGGCATGAGTGACAAGAAGGAGATAGCTGTGGGAAGGTCTGAGGGAAGAACACTGATGTCAGAGTGAAGATACCTCTGACAGCAAAGTTTCAAAATCAGAAAGGACTTGGCATCAAGAACCAGAAAGATGGCCAATGTGCCCAGAGCAAAGGGATCTACGTGGATCATTCCATAGGAACTCCAGACTAAATCCTTTGTTTTCTACTTCCTCCATAGAGCAGTTCACTGTGAGGAGCTCTAAGAGTCACCAGGTGGTCATGGTAGGCAAGGAGGCTGAATTCAGCTGCCAGCTTTCCCCACCACAGAGTGCACAGCGAATGAAGGTGGGCTGGTTTCGGGATCACCATTCCCAGCTGGTTTACCTGTATGAGGAGGGGAAAGAACATTCTGGAGAAAGCTCCCAGGACTATATGAATCGCACAGTGTTCCTGAAGGATGCCCTGGGAGAGGGCAAAGTGACCCTCAGAATCTATAATGTCAGTGTTTTTGATGGTGGACAGTACCACTGTTTCTTTAAAGCTGATGACGCCTATGAAGAGGCTATCATGGATCTTAGGGTGGCAGGTAAGGATGTAGAAGTGTCATTTCCACGTTTCCTTGGTAAGGAATGTGGGCCCTTGAGGCATTTTAGAAAATTTTTAACTTTTTAATATAATACAGTATAATTTATTTTTAGAATGTAAAGAATAGTATAACTGAGACTGTTAACTTTCCTTTCAAACCAAGTTTAAGTCACCTTTTACTCAGCTATGCCAATCACCTTTCTCCTTTCCAAGAAGTAAACACTAAAATCATATTATATCTCTCCTCTTTTGGTTTATGATAGGCACTATAAAAATAGATAATGATATTTTGTGCATTTTAAAAATGTTATACCATGGGACCAGCAGTTGGCATAATGGCTATGTCACTGGACTCCCATGTAATCGACCTTGGTTTGAGTCCTGGACCCAGTGGCTTAAACTCACACTGGGCATGTGTGTATGCATACCAAGATCCTGAGAGGAGAATGGAGGAGAAGGGATTGTGGCATGGCCATCCCCCCTGGGGGGTGATTTCTTGCTTTCTGTCTCTGTCTGGTGAACACCTGTGCCCTATAGCAAAAAACTCTCCAAAATAAATAAATAAATAAATAAATAAATAACATCATTATATATGTTCTACTAATCCAACTATATTCAGTATTTTAGTATTGATCTCAATCAATATACCATATACATTCAAGTAAAGACAATTTACTCTTTTAAACCACAGTATAATTTTCTGTTTTAGTGGCCCCAATCTTTTTAGTAGCAGGGACCAGTTTTGTGGAAGACAGTTTGTTCATGGTCAGGGCTGCAGGGTGGGATGGCGGTCTATGAGAGAATGTATCCTAGGTCCCTCATGTGTACAGTTCACAGTAGGGTTTATGCACAGTAGGGTTTATGTTCACCTAATGCCCCGCTGTCCTGACAGGAGATGGAGCTTAGGTGGTGATATGAGTGATGGGGAGAGGCTGTAAATACAGGTGAGGCTTGGCTCGCTTACCTTCCACTCACCTTGCTCACCCTCCACTCACCTCATGCTCTATAGCCTAGTTCCTGACAGGCCATGAACAGTACCCAGTATCAGTTGGGGAGGTTTGTTCTATCCACAAACATGACTGTTAGTTTATCTATTTCATTATTGATGGACATTAAAGTAGTAGGTAGATTCCTGTCTCTATGTTATTCTGTAATATTTGTGTATGAGAGTTACTTCAAGATTCACAACTAGGAGTTAAGTTGCTAGATCTTGTGTATAAATGTCTTCAAATTAATTTGACAAATTGCTCACTAAAATTACTTAATGTAAAAGTTATATTTAAACTGATATTTGGTTTTATCATGTTTTTAACCTTGTAAAGTTGATTTTTGTTTTGATTTCCCTTATTAATAGTAAATTTGTATTTTTCCAATGGATACTAACTTTTTTGTTTCTGATAATTTTTGCCAGTTTATTATCTTTGCCAGTTTTACTATTGAGTTTTTAAATATTTTTTCTTTATTAATGATAAATACACACACACACACATATATACTTATCACATATCATTTATAATTTGTATTTCCTAAGATAGGACCAGTGTGTCTTCTGCCATATAAATATATATATATATATATATTTATATAAAGTAACTTAGTCATTTACTATAGCAATTTTATAATTCATAAAATTATATTTTCTTAGAAATTATGATAATAATTGAATTTGAAAAATAAGTTGGATAGATTTGGGATATATGTATGTATTTATATAGAAAATTGTTACTATGTGAGACAACTTAATACACCATCATTTTGCAGTTACTCATTGTGTGTGTGTGGGGGGAAGAGGAGCTTAAACCTACTAATTTAGCAGAAATCTCTGAGAATATTATTTTGTTAACTACAGACCTCACATGGTACATTGGATCTCCAGACTTGGTCATCCCACATATTGCTCCTTGCTCATTATTTTCTAACTGACTAGGAAATCTGCTAAGGTCTCCTTGGGACATGGGGTTGATCCACCTGTATCTTTACTGTTTTGAGCATCAATATTCTGATCCTCTTTTATTCCCATAAGTTCTCGAAAGGATACTCAGGGTCATTAGCTGCCTTCTTTGACAAGTAATTGCTGTCAGGGCAGAAAACTTCCCCGAATTCCAATCATTTTTCTGTTCAGCACTTCTAGTGACTCCTTATCTTGTTAGATTTTAAATTTAATTTTAAGAGGTGCTTTTTGTATTGCATCCGCTTTTTGGATTGTCTTCAGTGGGAAGGTTGGTTCGAATGTCCTCATTATCATTACTGGCAGCTCCAAATCAAAACACATAATTTCTGTTTATAAAAATTGCATTTATTGGGACCAGCAGTTGGAATAATGGCTGTGTCACTGGACTCCCATGTAGTCGACCGCAGTTCAAGTCCCGGACCTGGTGGCTTAAACTCAAGCCGGTCGCATGTGCATGCATGCCCGCCCAAGATCTCGAGAGGAGAATAGAAGAGAAGGGATTGTGTCAGGGCCATTTCCCCGGCGGGGAAGGGGAGAGTGATTTCTCGCTTTCTGTCTCTCTATGTCTTTCTGGCGAGCACACGTGCCCTATAGCAAAAACCACTCCAAAAAATTACATTTATTTATTATTCATGTACTGTTCTATCCCCAAAAGAACTTGATTCAGTTCCTCTGCTCAAGAAGATGCAAATTTTAAAACAGCGAAGATAGATATGGAGACATATAGTTAAATTTGGTTCTAGCTTGGATTTATTACTTTATTTTCTTTTTGTGTTGAACTATGCTTTACATACAGTAAAGTGCACAACTCGTAAGTGCATGGCTCACTACATTTTTACATATAGGAAATACATTAAATTATCCCTCAGATCAAGATAGTGACTATTTCCAGCACTTCAAAATGTTCCATCTTGCCCCTTCTTGAACACCACTCTCCCTCTGCTGAGTCTCCATTATTCTAATTTCAATCACTAATGGATTAGTTGTAGCTTTTCTAGACTTGATATAAATGGAACTATACATTTCTTTGTACAATTGCTCACCGTTACTCATTAATGATGTGAGTGGCAGAGTACATTCCTTTGCATTTCTGTGTAGTTTTCTGTCCTATGAATGGAAATTTGAGTTAATTTCTGTTTGGGGATATTAGGAATACTACTGTCATCAATATTCTTGGTCATATTTTGTCTTGGCATTAGTAATTATTTCTATTATGTATATAACTAGGTGTGATATGCTTAAAGTATATGCTTAACTTTAGTAGGTAAAAAAAAAACATTTTCTGAAGAGGTTGAACCAATTTACAATCCTGAAGCCAGTCATACAGGATAACTTGCTATACAGGATCTCAAACTCTTGGTGATCCAGTCCCATACCTGTTCGTTTCAAACATTCAAGTGAGGATAAAGAGGTATCTCACTGAGATTTCCTCGGTTCACTGGTGATGTTGACCATCTTTGCATACTTATTGGTCATCTGGAAAGGTTTTAAATTAGATACCTCTTCAAATATTTTGCCCATAAAAACCAAACCAAACCAAAACAAAACAATGACAACTACATTTGCCTGGCTTATTGTGTTAGAGTATTTTAAAATATATTTTGGACACTTCTTTTTCAGATATATTGTCAATTTTTGATTTTGATTTTAGTTTGTAGCCTACTTTTTCATCCTATATAGTTGCCTTTTGATGAGCAAACATTATTAACTTTCATAAAGTCTAATTTATCAGTCACTTCTTTTTTAGTTAATGTAACATCCTATCAGCTTGGTTTTGGATTGAAGTATTAACTTTGCCTAATTGTGACCATTCTTGTTACACTCATGGCAGATTTAGCAGGCTACATAAAATGAGAGGGCCCATTTACTTATAAATTATTTTTTTTAAGTTTATTTATTTCATGAGTAAGAAAGACAGAGATAAAGAGAGAGAGTAAAAGAGAGCACCTCCAATGGGGTCCTCTGTTTAAAACATTTTTTTATTTAACTTTATTTATTATTATTTTCCAGTTAGATCAAAGAGAGACAGAGAGAGAGAGAGAGAGGGGAAGTGAGAAAGCAAGCCATCAGGCCCAGGGCTTGAATCACAGTCAGCCATGTGGGAGTCCAGGACCTTTAGCCAACATACCACCTGTTAGCACCCCAAAAGGGTCTTGATACCGTGATCCATTGCCAGCTTTAGATAACTCCAGGATCGTCATGGGCACACGTGCGGGGGTTCGGGGCATGCATGCATGCCAAGTGTACTCAGGGATATCCCCTGGATGTGAATCCAGAACCTTTCCACATGGGTCAGCCTTTCAGAGTGTTATACCTGAAAAACACTGTATTTTACCCCTGTGACACTCTCTAGCCCCCATGTCTCAATTCTTGAGTCCACACCAATAATTATAACTTCATTTCTTTTTCCTCTCTCCAGCTCTAGGCTCAGAAATACAGATTAACATTGAAGTACCCAAAACAGGAGGGTTCATAGTGGAGTGTAACTCAGGAGGATGGTTCCCACAAGCCCAGATGGAGTGGAAAGACATCAGGGGGAATGTGATTCCACATTTATTAAAATCTTCCTCTCAGGATAGAGCAGGATTGTTATACCTGAAGATGAGTGTTCTTCTTGAGAACAATACCCATGGTCCTGTGACTTGCTGCTTTTACAACCCAGTCAATGATCAAGAGAAAAGGGCAAGTATTGTCATACCAGGTGAGTACTGTGGCTTGGTTCTATCAAGGAAGAATTGTTTTCACCAATGTGGCTGGCTAGGGAGAAAATGAAATGAAATAAAGTGAAATCACTTTATAAACTATGAACCACTGTCAACATGTATAATTTAGATCATATTAAGTTTCTGGGGAAAAGGGAAATGTCAGATGCTAAGGGAGATATTTAAAACATGGTAGGTATTGGGGCCAGAAGGGCCATAGTAGTTGAGGTGTTGAACTCCCACATGGTCGACCATGGTTTGAATCCTGGACTGGTGGCTTGATATTTTACTTTTCCTCTGTTTCTCTCTCTCTTGTGAGCTCATGTGCCCTATAGCAAATTTTGGAAAAACAAGATGGGAGACAAAGGAAAGTCTCAAATCCATCTGAGGCCAAATTGTTTTTGATGAGGTTGTTGTTAGAATGAGGAATGAGTTGAATGTCCTTTGGATTGGCCTTTGGGCCCAGGGAGATTGGATTTCTGATGGACATGTACATAAGGTCCTACATGCCTCTTTATACATCATATGTTTTGAAGATGGTGTGGTGGTCTTAGCATAACGAACAGAGGATTCTTTGAGCTTTGATGTCATGTGCCCTTTCGCAAAACAAACAAAGAAACAAACAAAAAACAACTAAAAAAGAAAGTATGAGTTTATTTTGGAGCAAAAAAATTTAAATCCATGCATAGTTTTTTGTAATACACACTTTCCATGAACTCTTCGAAGACCACTCACATATCTTTCACTTGGTAACTGTGTACCAGTTAATAGTCAGGGGTATGGATCATCAACCCCCTAAAAGATCTAGAAAAACTGTTGATCAAAGAAAGTGAAATTTTAATAGAACTGCACCTGTTAAGTGAGAATATCATCTTGACAGAGTATTAATAGTATTCTAAGACGATATTAGGGGGAGATATTTATAGTGTTTAAGGGCCTCCACTCACTGATTTTAAGGTAGGTCTTACAAGGTGATGAAGTGACTAGAGGGTAATAGTTTTGAATTAGGGAGCATAGAAAGGTGAAAGTTTGAAGTGAGTACTGGGGAGCCAGTCATTAATCTTTTTTGTTGATGTTGTTGTTGTTTTTTCCCCTAGTCACAGCCTTTCCACTTGCTTATTAGGGCACTAGGGGGCATTTAAAAACTTTTAAATGGTTCTCTAAGCAGTAGATTGTCTATTTTTTCAGAAAGAGGAATTGGATGGGGGGAGATTTCATCTACTATTTTGATGATTACATTTTAAAAATTTTAAATTTATTTTATACATTCAATCACTATACAGCACTACAACTTGTAAAGTGAATTCACCCAACATGAATACACTTCCCACCAATCCAGTTGAAGATACCATACATGTTATCAACAGATAATCATCCATTTCTGTGTCCCATAAATGTCTTGCCTCTATTTCCTCCTTGATTCCCTTCTTCTCCAGTCATTAATCTTGTTAAGCTACTTTAATTCATTTACAGTCTTACCCCTCAGGAGTTAGTATTTCCTAGAGTCCATGGCTAAGTTATTGTTACTTGTTTCAGTTGTTTAATATAGGTACAGGAAAGAATACCTAACACCAAAGCTGTTAACCTTGAGAAAAAGAACTTGTTTGGTCTGACAATGTTTAGCAGAGACCAGAGAAATTTTTTGGTTTCATTTCATTCTTCTTCTTTTTTTAAAAAATATTTTATTTAACTTTATTTATTTATTTATTTATTTATTTATTTTAAATTTGACCAGAGAGGGACAAAGTGAGAGAAAGAGAGACAGGGAAAGTGAGAAAACAAGCTGCCAGGTCTAGGACCTGAACCACAGTAGGCCACATGGGAGTCCAGCATCCTTAACCACCACACCACCTGCTGGGCCCTCAGTTTCATTTCTTAAGAGATGCTATTACTGGGAAAAAAAGGAGAGAATTTTTCTTGAGAGACACATCCGTGTCTAACAAAGGATCTTTAGATATGACTTCAGATCAATTTTAGCTCTACTATTAGAGTACTCTGAATGGGAGAAGGTAACTGTTTAACTAGGACCAGTTCACAAAAAGTTGTATCAGGGAATTACAAATTATCCTTTTTCCTTGTTGTCATGGAAGAACAATTAGGAAGCTGATAAAAGAAATCATGTAAACCCTTTATCTGTTCACCAAAATTGCATTAGGTTCCTCCATCCCTTTGTGATACTAAATAGACTCCTTTAGTAAAGACACAATTTCGATTTTCTGATACACTTCATTGGAGTCCTTGAATTTCCTTTTAATGCTACATTTCTATTCTGAGTCATTCAGGTTTCTTGAACTGCTCGAATAATTAGTGTTGTTGAAAATAGAGAGTGAATAAATCCATAACAACCTCTCAATAAAGAAAAGTCCCAATAACTTCACTGTTGAATTTTACAAAAATTTTAAAAAGGTAACCCCCATGCTACTCAAACTGTTTCTAGGGATCCAAAAGGAAGGAACTTTTCCAAATCCATTCTATGAAAACTTCCTTACCCTCATTCCCCAAACAGATAAGGATATTACAGAAAATGAAAACTATAGACTTATATTTTTAATGAGTATGGATGCAAAAATTCTCAACCAAATGCTAACTATGTTCAACAGCATATAAAAAAGATTATTCATCAAAACCAGGTAGATTTTACTCCAGGGATTCAGGGGTAGTTCAACATATGCAAAACTGTAAGTGTAATACTATACCATATTAACAGAAAGAGAGGTAAAAACCATATGATCATTTCAACGGATGTGGAAAAAGTATTTGACAATGTACAACATTCCTTTTTTATGAAGACTTTTAGTAAAATTGGCATAGAAGAATTGTTTCTCAGCATATTAAAAGCCATCTGTGAAAAATCTATAGCTAACATTATACTGAATGGGGAAAAGCTGAAAGCTTTTCCACTAAAAACTGGTACAAGACAAGACTGCTCACTTTCTCTGCTCCTATTCAATATAGTACAGGAAGTCCATGCCAATGTGATAAGACAAGTGAATGAAATAAAAGGCATTCCAATAGGGAAAAGAAGAGTTATCTTCTGTTTACAGATCCATACCCCTGCAGAAATTACCTCTGTTTGCAGATAACATGATTGTATACATAGAAGACCCAGTAGTATTCATGAAAAAACTTTTTGAAATAATAAATGCATACATTAAAGTAGCAGGATACATAATTAACTTATAAAAATCTATAGCATTTCTATACACAAACAACAAACAGAGACAGAACTGAAGAAAGTAATATCATTTACCATAGCCACAAGAATTATAAAATACATAAGAATAAAACTAACCATGAAAGTCAATGATCTCTATAAGGAAAACTATGAAACCTTAACAAAGAAATCAAAAAGGACACAAAAAAGTGGAACGACATCCCATGTTCCTGGATTGGCAGAATTAATATAATCAAAATGACAATCCTACCCAAATTAATCTACATATTTAATGCAATCCCTATAAAATTACAAGAGACATTCTTCACGGATCTAGAAAAGATAATCATAGAATTTGTCTGGAAACATAAAAGACCCCATATTGCCAAAGTCATCCTGTGCAAGAAGAATGGAGTGGGTGGCATCTCACTTCCTGACTCCAGAATATATTATAAACCTGTGATAATCAAAACAACATGGGGGGCCAGCAGGTGGTGTGGTGGTTAAAGGTGCTGGATTCCCACATGGCTGACCATGGTTCAAGTCTTGGACCTGGTAGCTTGCTTTCCCTGTCTCTCTCTCTCTCTCTGTCTCTGTCCAATCAAATTAATAATAATAATAATAACAACAAATGGAGTTAAATAAATAATCTTAAAAAAAATGGTATTGACACAAAAATAGACATGAGGACCAATAGAACAGAGTAGAGGTCCCAGAAATAAACCCCAAAATATACAACCAACTGATCTTTGACAAAGCGTACCAGTCAATTCAGTGGGAAAAAGAAAACCTCTTTAGCAAATGGTGCTGGAAAAACTGAGTATCCACTTGCAAAAAGATGAATCTGAACCTCTGTCACTACTAACAAAAATCAACTCAAAGTGGATCAAAGATCTAAACTTAAGACTGCAAACTATAAAACTACTCGTGGAAAATACTGGGGGAAACTCGGAGACATTGGGGTAGGCAAAAATTTCTTAAGCAAGACCCCTAAGCACAGGCAATAATCCCCAAAATAGGCGGGATTACATCAGATTAAGGAGTTTCTTCACAGCAAAGGACACAGTAATTATTGTGAATCAACTCTCAGAGTCGGAGAGAATTTTTGTTAGCTGTGCATCAAATAAGGGATTGATAATCAAAATACACAGGGAACTCAAGCATCTTACCCAGAAGAAAATGATTAACCCAATTAAAAGATAGGAAAGGGACTGGACCAGTAGTTGGTGTAATGGCTATGTCGCTGGGCTCCCATGTAGTTGACCATGGTTCGAGTCCTGGACCCGGTGGCTTGAACTCATGCTGGGCAAGTGTGTGTGTGCCCAAGATCTAGAGGAGAATGGAGGAGAAGGGATTACAGTGTGGCCATCCCCCCTGTGTGCTGATTTCTTGCTTTCTGTCTCTGTCTTTCTGGAGAGCACATGTGCCCTATAACAAAAACCTCTTTCTCAAAAAAAGCAAAAACAAAAACAAAGGATGGGAAAAGGAGCTGAATAAACAACTAAGGAAGACATATGAATAGCCAAAAAGCATGTGAAAAAATACTCAACATCCCACAACATAAGAGAGATATATATCAAAACCACAATGAGATACCACTTCTCCCCAGTCAGAATGGCAAAGATTAAAAAAAAAAAAATTGGTAAGTGCTGGGGGGATGTGGTGAAAGGGGAACTCTCCTACATTGATGGTGGGAATGTAAATTGGTCCAGTCACTCTGGAAAATAATATGGAGATTCCTCAAAGACCTACAAATAGAACTACCATATTATCCATCAAATCCACTCCTGGATATCTATACAAAGGACAGTTGGAATAGTGCTTGCACAACTATATTTATAGCAGCATTATTCATAATTGCTAAGACATGAAACCAACCCAAATGTCCACAAACAGATGAATGTATTGACAAAGTGTGGCACATATACTCCATGGAATACTATTCAGCCATAAAAAACAAGGTCTTGGCATTTGATAGAAAATGGACGAATATGGAAGATTTGTTGCTGAGTGAAGTAATTCAGGCTATGTATGTCTCCACTTAACATATACCAACTGTCTGCACTCTATGGTAGAAACTGAAAGACTGGAGCATTAAACTGAAAGCATTAAAAATTGTCATGGACACTAGAGGCAAAGTGGAACGAGAGTGTTGGAGGGGAAGAGTGTAGAAAAGGAAATTTTGGGAAAAAATAGAAAGGTAAGACATTTGTGGGACACAGATATGGTTTATTACCTGTTAATGATAATGTGTATAGCATTCTCAACTGGGCTGGACTGAGGTGTATATCATGCTGGGTAAATTCTCTTTAAAATCTAAATGATGTATAGTGATTGAATGTATAAATAATAATAATAAATAAATAAATAATAAAATAAAGCTCAACAAGAGTGAATGTAGACTTTTGAATCCCATTCTCTTTCCTTGTTGATATTTTAAACTAGAGCCTTTTATAAAATGAAAAAGCAAACTTTATCATGGTGATAATCCAAGTTGTGAAAATGCTTTGACAGTGAGGCTAGACAATTTTCACATGCTTTGTGTTCCTAGAACCCATATGTCTTTCAAGTTTCTGTATTTTGGTACTAGTTTATCCTGCTGTACTTCATTCCATTTTTAAATTTAAATATGTTGACTTTTTTTGTGTGTGAGAGATATTTTGTATAGGGCATGTGCACTCGCCAGAGACATAGGGGGATGACCATGCCACAATCTCTTCTCCTCTATTTTCCTCCCAGGATTTTAGGCACACACACACACTCATGTCCAGCATGAGTCTCAAACCTCAAGCTCCACAGTTTGGAACTCGAACTGTGGCTGACCATGTGGGAGTCCATATTTATTTCATGTTCTGTATCTGAAAATTCCACCATATGAAGGTATTGCCTATATGCATCTGTGTGTTGTTCCTTTATCTCCAGTTTCACCTTTTTCATTCCTAGGAAGCCTATGTTTCTCTCCTTCATAATATCTCATGTACAGAATTCTTTAATCCCTGCTCTCCAAGTCAATAGTGATTAGTAGATAATGATAGGGCAAATTCTGGCTTTGAACCTTCCCTACTTCCTGAATTTTGAGAAATTGAAGAGATTTTTGCTTTATCATCACCTGGGAATTCTTTACTGTTTTCTTTTTAAAGAGACTTTTGCTATAGGGCATGTGTGCTCAATGGAGTGACAGAGAGATAGAGAGAAAACATCCTCCAGGGGGGATGGCCACACCACAATTGGGTTTTGGGCACACATGCACATGCACCTGGCATGAGATTTAAGCTGTCAGGTCCAGGACTTAAACTGCAGTAGACGACGTGGTAGTCTAGTGACATAACCATTATGCCATCTGCTGGTCCCAATTTTTCACTTAATTTTTTTTTTTTTTATGTTTTTCCCTTTTTTTTCCATGTTAAGTGTTTTTTCGTGGGAAAGTTTTTCTATCATACTAGTTCTACAAGGAATTTAAAAGTAAAATTTTCAGAGAGCATGTGTACGCACCAGAGTGAGACAGTAATGTAAAGAGAAAAACAGAGGGAGTCAAGGCAGAGGGAGAGAGAACCCCCTTGATGAGATGTGGTCACACTGAAACCCCTTCTTCATTCCTCTATCCTGTTCGGATTTGGGGTACATGCTCACACATAGCCCACATGTTTCAAGCTGTAGGGTCTGGGACTATAATTGTGGTTGGCCATGTGGGACCCAGCTCTTTTAACCACTAGGCTATGGGGCCGGTACCTACAAAGAATTACATACTGAATAACAGAAGACTTTCTCAGTTTTATTCTTATGATCTCACATATGTTACATTTTCTTTAAACTTCCTAAAATTTTACCAGAGGCACTTCTGATTCACTCCATGGCTAGTGTCTTCCCCAAATTCACATATGTTGTGTCCAGGGGTCTGTCTTGTAATTTCCGTCACCTCATAGATTGTCCACTGGAATGCAAGAGCAAAAGAAAGTTCTTCTATCCAATCTTGCTGCAGCCTCAGCCCAATAACTACCAAATCCTGTCCTTTCCTCTAGTCAATCTATTTGGCCAACAGCAGGACTGTTGATGAGGCATCTAAGCCCAGAACACACGGTACAGAGTATAACAGGGGCCTTCAGTGGGGACCCTTCCTTAGCCGCAATCTTCAGCACCCAATGCAGTCTTCTGATCCTATTGCTCTACTTATCAAATCTTTCTTCTCTCTCTTTCAGATATCCTGTTCAAGTTGGAGTATATGTCATTGATATCATCTAGGATTCCATGGCCTCCAATGTATATTATATGTTTGCCTGTTTTTCCAGTTTTAACATACAAAGGTATTTAATTCAGGAAAAGTATCTTTACTTGATACCAAGTTCTTAGGAGGTTCATTCAAAACTGTGTCACCTATACTTCAAAGCATCCCAATGAGACTTGAACTATGCCTCAGGGTAGGCTCACTTTCCTCCTTCTGTAGTTCTTCAGGGTGAAGGAAGTACATCTAATTTAAGAATTGTTACCACCGAGATCTTCTGTCATTTTTAGAGCAATCATTGTTTGTTTCTCCTCACTTATGCACTCCAAATAAATAATAATTCTATCCTCTTTAATGGACATTGAAATATTTTTAGGCTAATTGTCCAAATTGTCCAGGATATTTTACCTTGGTAATGAAAAAAAGGAAAATATATAAACTAACAACTAGATTCTTGGTCATCTTGGAACTCTTCTTAACTCTTCTTTTGTTTTTCATAAGAACTACATTCTCTCCCTTTCCCCTTTCTGTTTTTGCCTAATTGGGGGTTAGTAAATGCAGATTTAATTCCAGGCACCTGAGAACAGAGAGCAGAGAAGGCATAATCTACACTTGAGAACGGTGGCAAACAGTATTTGACTTTAGGACTTTAGACCATACAAGATGAATAACAGAAGTGACGAGTTACATCAAATACTTTAGATTTTCTGAGAAAATAGAACTGTTTTATGCTGTAGCCTATTATGGATGGAGGAAGAGAAGGACTAGAAGACTTTTGGAGATGATGTAATCTGTACTTATACGTACATAATTCTCAAAAAGTCATGTGACTCGAGAGCTCTTGTGAAAATGAGATTTATATATGACTCAGAAAACAAAGAACAGGGACCAGCAGTTAGTGTAGTGGCTATGTCACTGGACTCCTATGTAGTCAACCGCAGTTCACATCCCAGACTCGGTGGCTTAAAACTCATGTTCAAAATTAAGGATCTTACAAATATAGAGACAAAATTAGAATCTAGAAGTTTCAAATGCCAAACACATTACTCCAGCCATCATGCTCTTCTTCATCTAGATGTGTGGTATTCAGACCATCTATGCATATTTGCAGTGCTGAGGAGGTCACTAACTCAATAAGCAATCTGATTTATCTATTCGTTTATTAACATATCTTTATTGAGCCTACCCTAGGTACTAGGCACTCTTGTAAATATTGACATAAAGGGGAAAAGGCAAAAGTGTTTTTCTTTGCAGAGTTTACTTCTAGCATTGTGTGAGAAAAGGGTTTCTTTCAGAATTTTTTTGTGGTAATTGCTGGTATTTGAAATGTAGAGAATCTCACATACATACAAAACAAAGATCCAAACCAAAACAAAACCAAAAAAACATGGTCTTCTCTGGATCTTCTCCACTCTAAGCCAAGAGTCCGTAATTGTGTGTTCCTTGTATGATATGTCTCCAAATTACCCTGCAATCTTGTATTTTCTTCCAGAAATGTTATAAATAAGTAAATGAATCTTAGCAGCAATCTTCAATATCCAAAACAGTCTTAATGATCACGTTGCTCACTCATCACGTCTTTCTGCTCTGTCTTTCAGATATCCTGTTCAAATCAAAGTACCTGTCATTGATACCATCTAAGGTTCTGCGGCCTCTGATGTGTTTTATATGTTTGCCTGTTCATCTGTGTTTAAGATACATAGGTATTTAATTCAGGAAAAGTAAAGAGGTCTGAAACCATTGACTTGATACCAAGTTCTGATTTCTCTTGATAGGAAAGCCTAGTTTAACAAGGAGAGCTGTTCAGATTTGAATGACCTGTCTTACATTATAGTGAACTCCCTAGAACATAGATATTCAAGCAAAGATTGAACGGTTAAATAGCCAGGATGTTGTAGAGAAGATTCTTGCTCTATGTCTTTTTCTTTCTTTTTAAGTTAGTAAGAGTTCTTTGTATTTTTTCTCCCAGCCCCTCTGGACATACACTTTATATTACATTTAAATCACATGTATCTTTACAGTGTATAACATTTCTTTTTCCAGCATGATTACCATGCATGTCAGTCAAGACAAAGAAATTACTATCTACATCATCATCAGAAGCAAATAACTTTTCTTTTCTTTTTTTTTTTTGGTCAATAAAACATACAGTTTTTCTTTTTCTTCCCATTTCTCTCCCTTCCTCCCTCCCTCCATTATCCACTTCTGTATTACTCCTGTCCTTACTGCCTTTAGTTCTACCGTGTTCTCCCTGCTACTATACCCTCCAAATGTTCAGTTTCTTCCATAGAGTGTAGATAATCAGTTCTTGCTTTATATCTTAAGGCAATTAAATCTGTGAGATTCCTGGGTTTCCAGGTACTTCTGTCCTTAATCTGACTCAGTGTTTCTACAAACTAGCACTTTGTTGTTTCTATAAACTTTAGGCCCTTAAGCATTTATACAAGGTTACAGTGACCTGGTCCTACTCTCTGTAACTTACTTCCAGGCTGTCTGCATGCTGCACAGAATAGAGAAAGAAAAAGATCATTCTTCCTAATCCTGCTCTGTCTAGTCCAAATGACCATAAGCCTTAGTAGCCCTAGCTCTGATTCCTGGCTCTGTCCTCCTCATTCAATCCTGTCTTTTGTGCCTGTGCCCTCATATAAGTGAATAGACCTAAGTAGACATGTCAATAAGACCTATTAAAAGTTTCTTATCTCCAACATGTTTGATGCTTGTCCAATGTGTTCCCAAAGTCTTCACATCCTAACTCTTCTTCTCCTGAATTCTTTTTCAGTGGCACAGAATATAAGACGAGTTTTCCTTAAAAAGTTGTTGAAATGTCTGTCTTTCCTGAAGGATATCCTCAAACTTTTGTTTGAGTGTTTACCTTTCCTGATATATATTGGCATCTTTCCTGTGTACCTGCAGTTCAGGAATGGAGGTAAGAAGAAAAGAAAAATGAGATCTCTCAGCTCACACCTCTCTGTCTGGTACTCTCTTTACTTGGAAATATTTAAATAAAGTTGGTGGCCTTTGTAGCAGAAATAGGAGGAAGAGTCAGGATTTTTTAAGTCTTATCTTAGAGGCTTCTGATACTGTCTTCTGAACTAGGTGAGACCCAGAGATTCAGGTTTCTCTGACGGCTGTCTATATTTTCACCACCCCTCATGATCACAACTGAGTGTGCATCAAGGGAAAAATACATTCCTTCACTGCTGACGGCTACTTTAACCAAAATTATCAGGTCTAGACACTCATTTACAAAACACAATTATTGATGTCACATGCATGTTAGCTGCAAACTAATGATTCATAGCCATTTTTGAATTAGAGATTCTCTTTGAAAATTAGTAAAATAAATTCCCAATTTTATTTATTTATTTTCTGTTTGTTTTCAAGAATATGGAGGCTACCTTTTGATCTTCTTGACTATGTATTTAGATTCTATTTATTTATTGTTTAATTTGCTAGAGAATGCATGTGTTCACCAGAGAGAGACAAAGAGAGGAAGAGGAAGAACGCAGCCCTAATAGGATATGGGTCTCATCACAATCTTTTCTCCTTCATCTCTTCCTTCTGCTGGTATTTCAGGCACACGCACACACACACACACACACACACACACACACACACACTCACATCATGTTTTTCAAGTCACCAGGACTGGTTTCAAACCACTCAGTTTACCATGTGGGAATCTGGCTTTTCCAACCACTAGGCCATAGAGCCAGGACTAGATGATATTTGAAAGTATAATTATGCACGATTATATGCTTTATTATAGTATCTGAGGATTTAGCAATTATCTCTCATTTGTTTGTAGTGAGAAGGATGTCACATAGGACAATGACTAAATAAACAAAAGGGTAACTTTATTTTTTGCTAGGGCTTTATCAAAAGTTAAAGACAAAGAAAATTGTCACACTGTTTATAGTGAGACAATGATCCAAATATCTATGCAATTTTCAGTAAAAGCACTAATAAATTTTATATCCTGTCATTGTCATTTTCTTGCATGTAGTCTATATATTTCATTTGTCAAGGTGGAGAGAAAGAGAGAGAGAGACAGATAAATACACTTGACAGGGTCCTCTCATGCCACAATCCACCTCCCTACATACACTAGCCAGGATTTTAGGCATGCACATCGGAACACCTGACATGTTCAGGTCAACCCAGGTATCTGAACCAGGGCCTCCCATGTGCTCCAGTATCACACAATAGCACCATTCCACTTGTGCCTCCATGGTTGGGTCTGTTGTGTATTTTTAATTATTCAATTTTATTTCTAGAATTCTAATTATTCCATCTGATTTAACATGTTGTTGACTTAATTTATATAGTGTCTTTCCATTATTTTAGTGATTCCCTTAGAAATCCAATATGTATATTTAACTATAAAGTCTAAATTTAATAAGTACCTTAAACACAGAAGAAAAAGGTACTTTAGATAGTTTAGTAATGTTTAGCCCCCATCAAAATATATACTTTGGTCATTGGGGATTTTTTTTTTTAGAATTATTTATGTATTTAATTCCATTTCTTCTTCTTATTTTTAAAATTTGTTCAGACAGACATGGGTTGGGGGAGAAGAGAGAGAAAGAAAGGGGAAGCAAGAGAGCAAGCCGCCAGGTCCGGGACACAAACTGTGGTCAACCATGTGGAAGTTCAGCACCTTTAACCACTATTCCACTTGCTGGCCTTGGTTTTGGGGACTTTAATACTATGTTACTTAAACCTCATAGGAGGATGCCACAATTAATTAATTTCTTAATAACATTAAGAAAATAACATTATTTACTTACATTTATCCATATATTTGTAACTGTTTAAGCCTTTGTTCTTTCTTGCATGCCAGATACTAATTTTCTAATACTACCATGGTATCTGGTGGCCTTTATCTCACCTCTAATTCAATGGTTATGGTATTTTGAGTTGAAGATACTTTTTTCCAGTGTGTTGAGCACATTTTTCACTATTTTGGCTTTCACTAGTTCTGTACTATTGAGTAGGCTGCTTTCATTCTGATTAACACTTTAGAATAGGAACTGTGTATTTTTCTGACTGCTCAAAAGACTTTTTAGTTTTCGTGTGTGCACATACACATGCACATGTATGTGCATACACGTGTGCACATGCACACTTCAATGTGCAATTCTATTGTTTTTTATAATAGGAATTTGATGGGTTCCCTCATTTTCTTCGTTCTCAGCTATCACTGTTTCTAATATTTCCTTTTCTCCATTCTTCAACTTTTCTTCTTTCACAGCTTTCGATAACTCTCCACGAGAACTTTGAGCTCTATCCTATATGGCTCTTACCTTCTTTATTCTCCACTTTTTATCTCCATGTTATTTTTAAAAAAATTATTACCAAGGTAACTGACTCCTAAAATATAACTACTCTGTTGTAAAATCTACCCTTTGAGTTCTCAATTTTAACTAGTATGTTTCAATGCCATGCATTCTATTTACTACTTTAGCAAATGTGTCATGTCCTATGTTACTTTTTATCATATTCTACCCTACAGATATTTTTACCTTGTCTTATTTAATTTTTAAGATATGATATGTGGGCCAGCAGGTGGCATGGTGGCTTGCCGAGGTCCAGCCTCAGCATGGGTGGGTTATCTCGATGGGGGTGGCGCAGGTGAACAGAAGACAAAGGTCTCGGTGCCTTTTCATGCACATCCTATGCCGGACACCCCTCAAAGATCGCTCTCTGAGGAGTGACAACTGCTAGGAATCATCGTGCCTCTTTATTGAAAATGTGATACATGCAAGTAAATGGGCAGTAAAAAGTTTACTCTAAGGAACAGGGTATACAAAGCATGGAAGCAATAATTATAAAACATGTTCTTTGTCTTGTCAGATCAGGTAAAATCAATCACAGTTCTCTGGATGAGGAAGTCCATTTGTCTGCTGTATCTTCTTCTTGGATCTTGATTACTGGGAAGGGTCTTTTGAAGAGGGGGCTTGCAGGATGTTTGATAACTTCAGTCCCGGGCCAGGGCGGTAACATTGCTGGTTGCAAAGACCTAGATAGAAATCTTGTCTTGCTAAGTAAAGACACAGTTAATATATGGACTATCTATACATTACAACAATAGAGGGTGAGTCTATAATCTTAAATGGGAAAGGAAGATGATCTTGTAGCTCAGGAGACAACACAGGATGTTTTATTAGCAGTTTTTCATAGTCAACAGCACATAGATGAGAAACTCTTTGTAGTTGAAAGCTACCTGTTGCTTTAGATAAGAACTCCC
>NW_006159682.1:3960597-3983527 GCF_000334495.1 Tupaia belangeri chinensis | reverse complement strand
AAAAACAGAAAAACTCACGGAAGAGAAATTAAATCCCAGCCAGTTCAAGGACACAAGGGAGGGCTCATAAACTGGGCCCTGCCTCAGTTTATTCCCAGTCTAGGCCCTGCCTTAGAATGGGAGGCAGCATCCTTACCAGCTTATGTTGCCTGCATGGCCCCATCAGTGGCTAAGGTGCTGGACTTCCACATGGTGGACATGGTTCGAATCCTGGACCTGGAAGCTTGCTTTCTCACTTTCTCTCCCTCTCTCTGTCTCTCTCTGGTGAGCACACTTGCCCTATAGCAACTTTAAAATAATATTAATAATAATAATAATAATAATAATAATAATAACAAGCTAAATAATTCTTAAAAATATATATACTATGTACAGGTGTTCTCTAAACTCTGTCTTATAATTAAAATATCTAAAATGGTTTTATTTTCTGACTTTTGTTGAATCTTATCTTTGTAGCTCTAACTTATTTAACAGATATTAATAAGGATCTACTATGTGCCAGTCACATTTTCAATTACTGAATATTCAACAATGAATATGATCACATTTTTCATTAATGGAATGAAATCTACTATTCATAACTTCACTATTTGTCCTTCATAGTGCCTTAGGACTATGACAACATTTTAAAGATTTGAATTTCCTTCTTTATTATCCTTTGCCTGATCTTTACTTAAGGGGATTGACTTTGAGCTTCTCTAATATTACAGTTGTTTCCTATATGTTGTATATTAAAGTTTTCTCCTCTACAGCTGCAACTACAAACAGCTTAGTTTTCTCCGACTGCTCAGAGGTCCAATGTATTGTCTCTGAAATTTCCTGAATATTTTGCCTCTACAGCTCCAGGCTTAAAGATAGTAAAACCAATAATGTAAAATATTGAGACAAAAACATTTTGGACCAAGAATCTCTACTTTTGTGTAAAGCCCAGTAATTAACACTGTGTGAGAACAAAATAAAAATTTTCCTAGATATCCAGATTTCCAAAATGTATTACCTACCTATCTTTTATTACTATGTGTCTCTTATAAGGGTATAAAAATAAATGAGTGTGATCTCATTTATCTGGGATAAATAAGTAGAGATCACAACCCACAATTTTCATTCATGGCTCACAGCAAGTTGTATGCACTCTCAGCTGCAAACAAACCACTGCATCTTGACAAATTGTAAAGCCCAGGGTTACTGTTCCAGAAAAGTCCCCCCATAAAACAAGTAAATGAGGGTTAGTGAATAAGATCTCTCTGTCTCTTACTAAGTGGGTTATTATACTTTTTGTTCCTTATTCGTGCATCTTTTCCAGTCTCTATTCATTTCTTTTGTATTTAATGTATTTAAATACACACACACACACACACACACACACACACATATATATGTAAATTTATTTTTCTTTTTCCAGTTTCTATTTCAGATGACATTTTCTCATTGTATGGTACTTGGATGGATGATTTCTGTATAATCATGATTATACTAATGTCATTTTTCAGTGCACTCATTATTATTCTACTTTTAATTCTAAAAGGTAAGTGAGGAAGCAAGGGTTGGATCTCTGATGTCTCAACCTCAATATCTTGAGTAGTTAGCTCTTGCTCTGTGGGCATATATTTTCCTCTGCTTCAGCAAATAGACTGGGGATACATGAAGGGTTACCCATGCATTGCTATATACTCATTGCACAAAACTGCACTGAACTGCACTGAACTCTGTACTGAACTGCAAAGTCCTCCTATACAAGAACACCTAAGTGTGAGAATATTGGAGTTGGACCACCTACATTTAACACACAGTGGCGCCAGAGAAAGATCCCAGGCCGAACATGTTTTGCTGTTAACCAAGTAATTGTTAAACATTTGCTGCACAGGGAAGCCCCTCTTTGACATCTCCTTTGGCCTCTTCAACTAAAACTTATGACATGATAAAATAAAAGGCACATGTATAGCATACCATCTGAATCATGAGCAATTCCCATGTAAGAGTTGCATATTAGCAGAAGAAGCTGAAGAAAGGACTTGTTAGCATAGAAGTAGAGATAGTAATGGTAGCTATTAGAAGCTGCATAGGTGGAGAGGGGGTAGAGGGGGTCAGGGAGTAAACAATGAGTGAATGTAAACACGCGAAATAGGTTATATAAAAGGCATTGTTGACAATTCAATAAATACCACCCTCTAAAAAACCGGTGGAACAAATATCAAATGTGTGCGATATAACATAACGTTAAATGTTGAAGATGATTAATGCATTTGTATCTTTGTTTTGATTATTATATACTGTATAAATGCTATAAAATCATATTATGCTCCACAAAGGTGTACAATGATTACATGTAAATTAGAAATTACAGTAAAAAAGGAGGACACGCTAATGTAACTCTTGAGTGACAGACTTAAATCACCTGTGGAGTCTGAAATGCTGAATTCGGCAGTTTCTCATGGTCTCAGGATGTCTCAAAAAGCTGGACATTTATGGGTGTGTTGTATCTAGAAATGCTTGACTTTCATGCAAAACTGATTGTTTTTCAGTCTGAAAGCAGCCACTGCTTATTAACTGACCAAATTACAAACGTAATCATAGCGGATACCTTAGTTCATCCTTCTAATAAGCCTGTTGATCTGGCCTCCCTTTTGTTGACATCTCTACCTTCTAAAAAATGATTGGTCGTCTTCTTCATTCCGCCACATGGAGAAGATCATCTGAAGAGCCACTGGACGTTATTTGCTTCTTCAAAGTGTTTTCCAGCAGTGTAGATCTCATGAATGAGATCCCCTATTGCAGATGATGCCAAATTTACAGAGACTGAGTAAGCAGTTATCTGTCAAAACAATTAGCTTCTTACTGATTTTGCCATAACCACACTTGCAGATTAGTTCATTTACTGACTTTAAATTTGGGTACTCCCATGCAACACTGGGTTCCGCAACGCTCAGCATGTTAATTGAAGCCTTGCTGCACTTAGCAAAGGCGCCATTGAAGATCTGGCGAAGGCGAAGAGCTGCAACACCTTTCGGACCTTTGGGCTCACACCATTGATTCTTCTGATCCTGATGACAGCGAACATTAATTTGGGTTCTGTAGGTACATAGAAGTGGCTGGTTTTTCTCACCACCCTGGCCATGTGACTGTCAGTTTTGTATATCTGCTTACATTCCTATGATGGTGCTTAGCTTTTTCCTAGATAGGCTTCCTCCTTGTCGTGTGTGTGTATGTGTGTTGTGTGATTTTTTCATAGGTTTTACTAGCTCTTTTTTTTTTTATAACATTCAATTACTGTGCACCATTATAGCATACCAAATAAATTTTCCCAAATGTCCATAAACAGATGAATGGATTGAAAAAGTGTGGCAAATATACATTATGAAATACTACTCAGCCATAAAAAACAAGACCCTAGCATTTGGTAGAAAGTGGGCAAACACAGATTTACTGCTAAGTGAAGCAAGTCAGATTACAAAAGAGTTATTGTATGTCACTCCTTGTCTCTTGAGGCATCTTTGAGCAAACTTCTTTCTCAGGCGCTTGATCTTCAGCTCCGCAAAATACCTTATCTTTTTCTTCAGGATTTCTAGCACAGCAGGAACCTTTTCCTTGATGGCTTCTGCCACAACAGAAACCTTCTTTTTCTTCAACACCCTCCATGGGTCCATCCCCAAAAAGAGCCAAGACTGATTTTTTATCATAATGATGTTTTATTCAACATAATAAGATTTGCACAGTAAAGCAGAGAGTTGTAAATGTACATAAGCTATTCATTTTTTAAGGTTAAAACAATTATAGTCCATATATTAATTCAAATGTTGATTTTTAACTATATATATACACATATATATGTGTGTGTGTGTATATATGTATATATATATATATATATATATGTATATAGTTACACTCATATAAGTAGTTTTACATACTACTACAAGTTGGAAAACAAACCTAATATATTAAATAAGCAAAAATATTTAAAAGCACTTAGAAGATCTCTATTGCCCTCCCCTCGGTCAGACCTACAAATATTTACAATTTTTATTTAAATGCATATGTTTCTTCTCATAGAAAATAAACATTCAATTTATTTTTAAAATTTATTTTATTTTTTATTGTTTTGACTGGTCCCAATTTATCTGGGCCACCCCAGGATGCCCCAGGCCTAGAAAAAGGTGTTGGGCCTCTTGGTGGTGAAATGAGGCTTGTGGTGCCATCACAAGAACCATTAGGGCAGCAGGAACTTGATCTTGGAGTTGTGGATCTGCTTGACTGCCAGCCAGCCGCACTTGCTGGCGCTGATCTCCTCCTCCTTCACGATCTGGATGGAGTAGGAGTAGACACTGGTGTGGTGCCAGTCGCCCAAGTCACTGTACTACTGGGTGAGGGCGCCAGTCGTGGTCAGGTCCAGGTACTAGCGTACACGTTATAAGTGCCACTTCAAGAGTCGTAGAATGGCCAGATACAGAAGTTCTTGACACGCAGAGAGGACTTCTCAAACACCTGCCCGCAGTAGACATCTCCTCTGACTACTCCATCTTCTTCAGCTGGGATACAAAGTACCGGAAGCCGGACTTGGCAACCATGTGGTTAGGGGTGAAGATGCTCATGCGGTAGAGGGGCAGTGTGCTGCATTTGGAGGTGGGCAAGCCGTGCCCACCTTGTGCTCTTGGTGCATCCCCAAGGCCTTCATGGTGCTCTCTCTACTCTCGCTGCCACTGGCGAAACCCCGTCACTCAATTTAGATGCAATACTGTTTTTATTGCACAAGATGTGTGACAAGATAGTGAAAGAGCTCCTTAAAGTCAACTTGTCTAGAGCCTTATTTAATCATTGGACATGACAAATTCTGGGAAATTAACTTCTACTAAGGAACCAGTTACTTTACCCTCCCTGCCACATGACAGTCTACTACAATATTACATTACATTTTATCACTGGTCCCTGGTTGAATAAAGCATTCATATTAAAATTCAGTGGATTCAGGGATAGATGGTAGCAGTAAAATGTGCTACTCTACAAAGCAGACCTACATGGGAAGGTTACTGATTTGCCTTGTACATCCTTGAGTACACTGACGTGTGTGTATCCATGATCTGAGCTGGCTAAAGCTGGGGGTGGATCGCAGCACCAAGGCCCTGCTGGAGATGCTGTAGCTCTCTCTCTCTATCGCTGTCTCTTACTCAGGGAATAAACTTAAATCATTTAAAAACTTTTTGGTGAAATGGATTTAAAGAAGAAGAGCAAGCATAACCAAGAACAATAGAAAGTTTTGTTTGCATGTTTTCTTTTTTCTTTTGAGTGGCTCCTTAGCAGCTATCAATTTATACCAAAAGGACAACGTGAGGTTTAATTTTGCAAAGCTCCTGATAAAAACACTAATGGATTTTGTATTCCTATATTATTCAGATATTTGTAGACACTTTTCCTTTATCTTGACAGTTTTCTTTTCCTACCTCCATAATGTTAGTACCACAAAGAACTTTATTATATTTACTGCTGTTTAGTTTTACTTTACTGTGTAATGGCATCTGATTTTTTGCTTTAATATATTTACTTGATTTACTTGATTATATCCCCTGTAATGACCTAAGATCAGATTTTTATCCAGTTGTCCATGGATCATCTATATCATAGACACATCAAAATTAATGTGCAGAATTGAAATAACTTCCCTTCTAAAACTCTTATATTATGTTTTTTCCCACATATTTCCCTGTCTTGATCTTGTATCTTTATTTATCAGAAAATTAATCTGAACATCACTATTAATATTTTCTTCCTTCTCAAACTTCTTTCCTGCTATAACACTTTCAGCTGATGAATCAGTCCTATTGGTTCTTCTTTTTAAATATTCACTTAAAAAGTATTTTTCAACTAATAGGGTTTGGAGAATCACAATGGAAGCTCTGAGGAGGACAAGTATATTAAATATTTTGGAACAGGAATGGGATCAGGATTAACACCTGCATTTGAAAAGCCTCTTGACAACAAGATAGATTGATGGAATGGGGAGGTGTAGTGTTATTGGTTGAAGATATTTTGATCAACGGGACTGAGGAGAAATGTTCACATATTGAAATGCTCACATTGTAAGCTAAACAATGTGATTGAATGTATATAAAAACTTAAAATAAATAAATAATAAAAAATTAATGATAAGTGCTGGTGAGGCTGTGGTGAAAATGGAACTTTCTTACACTGTTGCTAGGAATGTAAATTAGTACAGTCAATGTGGAGAACAATATGGAAGTTCCTGAAAAACCTACAGTAGTATTACCATACTATCCAGTAATCCCAGTCCTGAGTATCTACCCAAAAGATAGGAATACACTTGACTGGAAAAACACTTGCACATCCATGTTTATTGCAGCATTATTTACAATGATTAAGACATGCAATCAGATGAATAGATTGAAAAAGTGTGGCACATATACACAATGGAATACTATTCAGCCATAAAAAATGAGACCCTGGCATTTGGTAGAAGATGGTTAAATATGGAAGACATAATGCTAAGTGAAGCAAACCAGATCATGAAAGAGAGGCATTGTATATCCTCTCTTATTATATACTGAATGTCTGCACTCTATGGCCAAAACTGAAAGTGGGAGGTATAAAAGCATAGAGAGCAAATGTGCATACAAAAGACAGTGTGGGGCGGGGATGGGCAATGGCAGGGTGGGCAGGAGGGAATCAAGAGGGAACAAAGGAAAACATTTAAGGAATAAAAAAATGGAAAATTATCTGTTGATGATAATGTGTTTAGTAATATTTTTAACTGGACTAATATACAGTATTCATGCTGGGAAAATTCACTGTGTGTGCTGTAAAGATGTACGGTGATGGGACCAGCAGTTAGCATAATGGCTATGTAGCTGAACTCCCATGTAGCTGACTGTGGTTCGAGTCTCGGACCTGGTGGCTTAAACTCATGCCAGGCACATGTGCGTGCATGCCCAAGATCCTGAGAGGAGAATGGAGGAGAAGGGATTGCGGCATGGCCATCCCCCCTGGGGGGTGATTTTTCACTTTCTATCTCTCTGTCTCTCTCTGTCTTACTGGCGGGCGAGCGCAGACACCGTATAGCAAAAACCTCTCCAAAAAAATGTAAAAGTACAATCTATGAAAGAAAAACATCTGGGAATTGTAGAAAAAGAAAGAATAATCTACAAAATGAAAAATACATTAAAGGTGTTTGGCAGCAAATTAGACAGGGAGAATCCTGGATTTTTGAACTGGGAGACTCTTCAATTGTAAATCTCTAAATTAAAGACAAGAGGGCAGTAAACTTAAAGAAAAAAACATAGTGGGGGGTGGTTCATGAGAAAATTTGTAATGGAAACAAGAATGCATGTAAATTAGGGAAAAAGGCTGTGGGATGGTATGTCATAGCTGAGTAAAAAATATGTACAGTTTAATAATACATACGCAGAAAAGCCCTGCTAGCATTATTAACAAATGTGTACAACATAATGTAATATTTAATGGGTATATTCATGATTTGATTCTGTGTGCATACCTTAATAACCATACTTGGGCCAGAGGCATGGTTGTTGATTTCTGTCTTTGTCTTTCTATATTTTCAACTTCTCTCTGTCATTATGCATTAGTTAAGCCTACTGTAAAATCATAGATTTGAGAGTAGTTTGTGTTTGTATAAGTAGCAGTCAATTGCTTTGCTATGAGGTGTGTGTACTTGCTGGAGAGAAACAGAGAGAAAGAGAAAGTGAGAAATTACCCCGTGGAGGGATGGCCATGCTGAAATCCCTTCCTCTCCATTCTCCTTTCAGTATCTTGGCATACATACATGTGCCTGGTGTGATTAAGCCACTGGTTCATGGGACCTGAACCACTGAGGCAGCTTTGTGAGATCCAGTGCTTTAACCTCCATACTACCTGCTATCCCAGAGAGCAGTTATGTTTTACTGACATGTTTCACGACTGATAAATACAACATTTAATTATTGATACAGGTTTACCTCTACTTTCAGAGAGTTATTTCCATTTTACCATGTAAATTATTGTTTTTTAAATTGGTGTTAATCCAGTTATTCTTTTAATCTGTTACTCCTAATTACACTTCCATCTTTTATTTTGAATGAGCAGAGTTTGTGCATGAGCTACAAATGTAATAAAAATCTGAATATCCAGTAGCAGTTTATTCAACTCTCCCAGGACAATTATTTGACTATGTGTGAAACTGTGGGTCAACGGTTATTTTCTTCTGAGATATTAGCATACTGGTCCACTGTATTCTTTCTATCTCAAATTCCGGATAAGATTATTCTTCTTCATTCTCAGAACTAGCTGAGGACTCTGTCAAAGAAATAAAATTTAATCAAGGTTTTGTAAATTTACATCTTAATAAAGGCTAATAATTGAGATAAAAACATGTTTGAAAATATATTGATTTCCTTTGAGGTGCCAAGAACATTTTTGGAAAAGCCATGAGAAACACTTTTATTTAAAAATTAATTAACTTGAATTTTTCTAGTTTACATTATTGAGGGAAAAGAATTCTGGGAAGAAGCCTGCAAGGAAAAAAGACATTTGAGAAAGGACCTTGTTTTAATTTGCATATTATCTCAATGCAGTTGAAATACATGAATACTCTGTTGAAACTGTAATCCAGAAGATTCCTTCTCTCTCACTCTTTCTCATCCTCTATCCATAACTTAGATACTAGTAAATCATTATAGGTCGTGTTTGTTTACTTGAAAAGGCTATTGCACAATACAACTGTGTTTATATCTCAAGACATAATGGAAGTTGCTGTGGTTTGTGGATTTGTGTTTAAGTTATTTTCTAAATATTACTATTCATCCACTTGACCTGGAACTTCAAAAATAGTGAAATACAGGAGACTCAGAATTGGCAAAATCAACTTTTGAACACATGGAAGGAGCCAAACTCATCCTGTGAGAAAGTAGAGAATGCTCTTACTAAAAAGAGATGGGATTCATTCTGGTACACCAATACAAACTCAGATACACTGAAAAAAATGTTAAGAAAAATGGTAGGAGACATACAAATTTGGGGAAATCTTTTGGCATTGTAAAATAAAATTGGTGATTGTAGGAGGTCTTTTTAAAAATTAGTATTTAAAAGTTTAACAGCTGGGCTGGCTCAGTGGTGTGACAATGACTTGCTGCTCAAGTGATGCTCAGTGGTGTGACAATGACTTGCTGCTCAAGTGATGCTGGATCCATGTAAGTCCAAGAGTTTAGTTTCCTGGGTTACCTGTGCATGCCAGGATTGTACTCATGAGGCTGGCTAGCTGGGAGGTTAGGGGAGGGAACTGAAGCATGGCACCCTGTTAAAGGTACTTCTCTCTCACTATCTCTGTCTCGCTCTGTCTCTTACTCTACAAAAGAAAGAAATAAACTTTAAAAGTTATTAACAAGTAATTTTGAACATTTCATTATGAAGTAAATGTTGACCAATTTTAGTTTTCGCTATGTTAGTGTAAGGTGGTTGCTGTAAAACCATAATATTGGCAATGTGAAATACATTGATTGTAGATTGCTGGTATAGCACCAGAATCAAGTATTAAATTTTTCTTCCTGGGTGGTTAGTTCCACATTCTCTTTCACTTTTTAAAAAATGGAAATTTGAAAAGTTTATTTGGTCCATTGTTGTCTTTAAAAAAGTTTCTTTATGAGAGAAAAAAATTGTGCATAGGTATATATGCATGAAAGAGAGTTCTGATCCTCTTTCCCAAGGCCTCCAGCTCCTCAGAACCTTGGGTGCACATGCCCAGGGTGTTTCGTATTGACTCGAGATTTGAAGCTGCAGTTGGCCAAGTGGCTTCCAGCACTTCAGGTCAGTATGCCATTTTATTCCACCAAACCTGGGCCTCCATCTATTTTTTTTTAAAGGAAATTTTACTTGTACAATAAAACCAGGGATTTTATCTTTGGGAATGAGCTAGGGAAAGCTTCAGAGATATTTGCCCTCCTATGAGCATCGGTTCAGACATCTTCCTACTCCAACCCTGTGGACACTGACACATTTCTAAAATAGAAAAGTATGATAAGCATAACATCAGTTTCAGTTCTCCCTTTAAGATTAAAAGAAAAAAACCATGTAAGCCTTACAAGGAGTTTACTATACAGAAAGCTTTGGCAAATGCTTTTGGGTGAAACTTAGCTGAGCCTTCCATGTTTACCTGAGAAAGTTGTCACAATTGTACAGGCAGAGCTGAGACTGTCCTTGGTATTCAAGGCACTACTTACACTGGCAGTGATAGAAATCCGAGGAGTCTCAAGAAGGCTATGATCAGGAAACACTTCTAGAAGACCCAGGCTTCTGTTTCTTCCTCTAGTTATTCAGGCATAAGGACAATAATGGTCTCTCTCTGGACATCTGGAGATCAATCAGGTCAACTCAATGCCCTTTAAGTTTCCACTCTCCCATATCATTTACCTCTGATTTTGGAGTAGACAAAGGAAATGATCATAGTGATAAAGGCCATCAACACACACAGGAGCACGGTCATATCTTCCAACCACATAATATCCAACTGGAAGTGTGGATCTGAAGTGGGGACTGGGGGGACATAAAAAAATTAGAAAGTGTATAGCAGAGAAGGAAGGTGAATTACAGTTTATGATAGATTGACTTTTTAGGATCCTGCTGCTCTATACCTTCTGGGTTTACGTGAGATGGTGCATGTGAGTGGCAGGAGAAGAAGTAGGTTAGGCTATGTGGATGAACCTTGAGATGAGCACATTTGGGTTAAGGTTGAAAGAGGGCTATGAGAAGGCAGATACATACTTTTCTACTCAAGCAACATGGCTCTTGCTGTGGCTGGCCAGGTCTGAAGGACAGATAGATACATTACGCTTTCATCTATTTTATTTGGTGCTGGGAATTCCAGGCCTTATAAGACATATGGTGAAACAGGATTGTCTGAGATAGCAGAATCTCTGATGTGGGAGAGATCTTATAATTCTCAAAAGTCACATTCTCATTTGGAGCAGAAATCTCTTTTAGAGTGTCTTTTCTGGATGATTCTAAGGTATAAAACATCCTCACTCATAATACTGGATAATATGTCTTGTGATGGCAATACCATTGGCACACACGCCTGGCATGAGTTTAAGCCACCGGGTCCGGGACTTGAACCATGGTTGACTACATGGGAGTCCAGCGACATAGCCATTACGCCAACTGCTGGTTCTGAAAATCTTGTTTATAACTCAGGGTGATTCTTAACACATAAGGAGCCTACAAAACTTAATAAATAAATAAATAAGTAAACAAACAAACCCAGGTAAGTCGTGAGGAAGAGGACAAACCAGACTTCTAAGATTACTATATTATTAGATTAAAATGTCCAGGTTCATCAACAAAATCACAAGGAATATCAAAAACAACGAAGTATGACTCAGTCAAAAGAGAAAAGATAATGATTCTATTAATTATAGAAACTGTTTCTAAAAAAAAAATCTAAAAACTGACCTACTAGACACTGACTTTAAAATGACTTTTTTAGATATGCAATAAATAAATAAATAAATAAATAAAGATGTGTTAAAAGTCAAGAATATAATACATGAACAGGGACCAGCAGTTGGCATAATGGCTATGTTGCTGGACTCCCATGTAGTCGACTGAGGTTCGAGTCCTGGACCTGGTGGCTTAAACTCATGCCAGGTGCGTGTGAGTGCATGCCCAAGATCCTGAGAAGAGAATGGAGGAGAAGGGATTGTGGCACAGCTATCTCCCCTGGGGGGTGATTTCTCACTTTCTCTCTCTCTCTCTCTTTCTGGTGAGCGCACAGTCCTATAGCAAAAACCTCTCAAAAAAGAAAAAAATATACATGAACAAAATAGAAATACCAGTAAAGAGATGGAAATCTAAAAAGAGATATTCTGCAACTGAAAAACATAATAACTGATATGAAAAATTAACTGGAGAGATTCAAGGCTGATCTGAGCAGGAAGAAGAAATAATTAGGGAACTTAACAGTATAACATGGAAATAACTGAGTTTGAAAACAAAAAAGAAAAACAAAAGAAGAAAAATTAACAAGTATTGGTGAGTATAGTAAGAAATTAGAACCCTTACATGCTGTTAGTGGGAATGTAAAATGCACATGACAAGTGACTCAAATTTAGGACATATTAATATTGTCCCTCACTTTTTTTTTTTTTGAGAGGATTTTTTCACTATAGGGCACGTGCGCTTGCCAGACAGACAGAGAGACATAGAGACAGAAAGCGAGAAATCACCCCCCAGGGGGGATGGTCACGCTGCAATCCCTTCTCCTCCATTCTCCTCTCGGGATCTTGGGCACGCACGCACACGCGCCCGGCATGAGTTTTAAGCCACCGGGTATGGGACGCGAACCGCGGTTGACTACGTGGGAGTCCAGCGACATAGCCATTACGCAAACTGCTGGTTCCCGTCCCTCACTTTTCACAAGGGAGCTATGACTAAACATCTCTTCCTTTTTCAATTATTGGGTCATCAAATGCGTCATGACTTTTCAATAACCCAGTGTTTTTTTTTTTTTCATGAAGAATTATATATGGAAATTGTTAAAATACAGATTTTAAGAGTCTGAGTGCCTGAATTGGGAGCCTGGCTCTCACATTTACTGTGTCATCTTGGATAAACTACTTAACTTTTTTGTATACCAGAATTTTCTTTTTCCTTTTTTTGGAGAGTTTTTTGCTATAAGGCGCGTGCGCTCACCAGAGAGAGAGAGACAGAGAGACAGAAAGCGAGAAATCACCTCCCAGGGGGGATGGCCACGCCGCAATCCCTTCTCCTCCATTCTCCTCTCGGGATCTTGGGCACGAATGCACACGCGTCCAGCGTGAGTTTAAGCCACCGGGTCCTGGACTTGAACTGTTGTCAACTACGTGTCAGTCCAGCTACATAGCCATTATGCTAACTGCTGGTCCCTGTATACCAGAATTTATCAACTGTAAAATACATTCCACTAAAGATTGAATATATTAACCTACATAAAATCGATAGAGCACATAATAAGCATTTAATGCATATTATCTACATTATATCTTCTTGTTCTTTTTCTTATAGTACTGATGGATGTGTCATTTAGTCTATTTCCACAGTTAATATGTACGTCTCGGGTATGTACTTTTTTGGAATAAGATATAAAAGGCACATTGACTGTGGCTTGGTTTAAGGTCACTGTGTTTTCATTTCATAGGAGAAAATTAATTTTAAAAATTCTCTGAAGAGTCTAGTCCTATTTTATGACCTCTCCTTTGTGAATTTATTTTTGTCTAGAGTTCCAGCTTATATTAAAGAATTACTTTGTTTTCTTGATCATTGTCTTTTATGTACAATTTCCATGGGGACCCCAAAGATAGAACTGAGTGTACATTTCAAATATATCGGGTTGAGCTATAATAAACTCTCACAATTTCCATTTTAATGCACCCTCCAAGAGACCAAAAGAGAAGGATCATTTTCAACAGTCCATGCACACCATGAAATTTAGCAAGATTTGTGTGGACATATTAATTATTTCGAGATGCCAATCCTCTGCTTTTCATTAATTTCTGAAAGAAATCTATGACTCAAAAAGCTTAAGATATACTGAATTATTACCTATATTAGGTTAAAAATGTGGAAATTATCAGCATATTTTAAGTTAAGTGATGGCTAGTTTTGTTTGTTTATTTATTTCCTCTCTCTAGAAGCAAAAGCGTCAGCAGTTTGTATCATTAGCCTATAAAACTCAGGAGGCTGGAATTCAAACCCCAGTCTAATTCTTTATTGCCCCTATAGTTTAAACAAATATCACTCCTCTTTGGTTAACTGTCTTATCAGAGATTGGGCATTTGGGAAAGGAGATATATTCAGAAAGTGCTTATATTCTTGATCCCACATACCTCTTTTTTTGAACTGCAAATAGGAAATGAGTCCTGCAATTATACCCACTGAGCTGATGGCTATCAATGGGTTCACTATGATAGGACTTATCTTCTTACAGGAGCAAACTGATTGACAACAGTTATGGGGGCGATCTGAGGAAAAATAGATATAAACATTGGTTATTAGTATAGAGGCACTTCAGATTGGGGGGAAATGTGCCAACAAACCAAAAGCTGGGGACATCCTGGTGGTTAAGGTGGCTGGATCACATGGCCCGCTGCAAGGTTCAAGTCTTGGTCCTGGCAGCTTTAGAAACATATCAGGTGCATGTGTGTGCACCCAGGATCCTGAAAGAAGGGAGTAGCGGAGAAGAGATTGAGGTGTGACCGTGTCCCATGCGAGGGTGGAAGTGCTTTCTCTCTCTCTCTCTTTGGCAAGCACATACACACTCTGGCAAATTTTTAAAAGATAATAAAACAAGAGTTATGTTTTGATGCCAGCCTCTTGTGTTCATTTTGAGTTGGACTAAGGCTTGGGTTTGAAGGATCAGAGAGGTGTTGGTGACAGGGACAAATAGCAGAGTGGGACTGGGCAGTTTTCAGCCTGGAGGAAAACAACTTTTTTTCCTCATCTACCCAATCAATCAATGGGGCTCAGCAGAGAGCAGGAGAGAGTTATGAATTGGCCATTACATTTTGTTTGGGTTTGAAAGAGGCTGGGATAATTTCAGAGACTTCTGAACTACATTAGAGATCATAAAAGCGTTGACCACAAGAATCTCATGAGTGAAAGAGTCTTCAGTTAACATATTTTTACAATCTTATTTGGTATATCACATGGGGGAGGTTCAAAAAGTTCAAGGAAAATGTGCATTATTATGGAAAAATCTATGGATAGATTTCTAATTTCTTTGCACCAAAATAAATTCATACTTTGATTTCATTTTCCTGTGGACTTTCTGATGTTGTCTCACAGCAGCATCATCTGGCTCCCTCATCTCTCCTTGAAAAATAGGCGGCTTTGATGTGGAGTCTTGCAGCTAGACATTATGCCCATTTTTGTATTGAAAAGGTATAGATCCCATTTAACTTTGTGTTTAGAATATGCAATACAAATGTCCATACAGCTTGTATTAATTCTTGTTTCCTACCATTATTAGCTGTATAATTTTAGGAGGGATACTTAACTTTAAATTTCATTAGACGGAAAATCAGGTAGCAATAATATAAACCCAAAGTGTATTATGCAGGTTGAAGGCATTAATAACAGTAAATTCCTAGGTATAGCATTTGTTTGTATTAAGAATTCAATAAATGTTAGCCTCTTATGATAATACTTACTATAAAATTTACTCTGCCTCCTGAAAAAAATCCATCCCAAATTATTCAAAAACACCTTCTAAATGAAGTTGAACACAATATTAGGGGCACAAATAGTGTCGATGAGGGACAGTTAAATAACGGGAGACAATAAGATTGGCTAAGGTCAATTTAGAAAAGTCTCTGACTACAAATCTCTGAAGAGTTAACTGAGAAGAGACAATTGTTATATGTATGCTCTTAGAAGGGTCAATAAAGTGTAAGATACAAAAGACATTTCTGTAAGTTACTTGAAAAATATACTGGGCACATGTGCATGTGTGCCCAAAATCCCCAAAGGAGGGAGAAATGGAGGAAAAGAGATTGTGGCATGGCCATCCCCCCTAGGGGGGAGGGTGCTTTCTCTCTCTCTCTCTCTTTCTTAAGTACACATGCCCTACAGCAAATGATTTAAGAACAAAAAAGAAGTGATTAAGAAGATAATTTATATTAAAAAAATACAAACCTTAAAACTGGGTAGTGTCAATAAGCAAACAAAATTTAAAGAGTTTATTTTTAAAAAAGAGCAACTAAAAAGGTGAAAAATTTATGACTTTCTGGTGTGAGGATTTTCCCCAAAGCTTACAGCTATAGAGATGGAAAATAGCAACTCTCTGGGTCAAATAACAAAGCCAGGTCAGAAGAACACCTAAGAATGTAAAGGAAGAAATCCAGGAAGTTGAAAGAAGGATAGAAGGACTGAGATCTGAATCTTTAGCTGACAGCTGACCTACAAATATGGGAGAAGATACTAGGGGGTCTGGTGAAAAAGCAAGAAGAGATCACAGAAGCATCTACTCTCAAAAGACAGAGCAATACTAGAAGGTATCTATGACTTTAAAGTCTTAAAATGAAATACATCCCCAAATCATTAAGAGTTACTGTTAGGTGTGTCTTAAATTGATTTTGGAAATCCTTAAGTCCACTCCCCTCATCTCCAATATAGCACAATTGAGAATATATGAAAATGTTTTTTCTTCTAGGAAAAGTAAAACACCAGGTATTGCAACTAATCTAACTCCCCCTGCGGATGATGCTGTGGACCGTTAAGTGACCTTAGTCATTTCTGCTATGTGTAGTTAGGACTTCATTAGCTGTCCCTGTTTGGGTCTTTATGCCCATTTAGAAACTAAGTGAGAAATATCTATAAATGGTGTTAAATGTTAAAAGAATTTTCCCAGTTCGTTTGGAAACCTATCACTATAGGAAAAATGGTTGTGGTAAAGAACTCAGGCTTTCAGATAAACAGCATTCTCAGCAGCTCCAGAGGAAGAGAAAACTATCTAGGACCAAGAAACAGGTGGAGGGTACATGTCTAATACATACCTCAAAGTTCCTGAAGCAGACAGGCTTGAGAATCAAAGGTCAGGCAGCTTTAGCTCTCCCCTCTCCCATTGTGCATCACCCACCCTTCAAACTTACTTACGTCTCTGTCTGAAATATAATTCAATGCTGGGAATCACAATAAAGATTGTTGATGTAAACAGAATTAAAATCAGAATCAGTGTCCAAATGATGTTCCATGGAAAAAGTTTATCTGAAACAGAGAGTCACAAATGTTACAACTTAGGAAACTCAAACTGTTTTAACTCACTGAACAAGGAATGAGGACTCATCCAAAACATGTGTTCACTCAAGACTTGATCATCCTGGAATATTAGATCTAAGTCAGTTAGACTGCTCTCCCTGTCAATGCCAGACCCCACGTATACATTAGAAAATTCAGAGCTGCACCTACACTGACAGTTTACAATGGGTCTGAAGGGTTGAGTTTGCACCAACCAGAGAGGACATTGGGAGATGAGGTCAGGTGGGAAATGGGGCTCAGAAAATGCAGGACATCGTGAGACATTTTACTCTGAGTAAAATGGGAACAATCTCAGGGTCTTGAACAAATGGTACAGTTATGTCTTATTAAACATAAAGGGATTTCACTGGGCTTCCTATCTACATGTTGAATATATAGCATAGTATAACATACAAGACTAGAAGTAGGAGAACTTTTAGGATGCTATTCTCAAAGCGTAGATCATGGGTGATGTTGTCTCAGATCTGGATGATAGGAGTAAAGTAGTGGGAAGAGATGGGACTATGGGTATATTTTTAAGTTAGAGCTATCATTATTTTTTTCCTATATAGCAAGCACACTCACCAGAGAGAGAGAAAGAGAGAGTGAGAAATCATCCTCCAAGAAAGATGACCATGCTGCAATCCCTGCTCCTCCATGCTCCTCTCAGAATTTTGGACATGCACACACATACACTTGGCATGATTTTCAAGTCATAGGCTCCAGGACTTGAACCACACAGTGGGCCATGTGGGATGGTCCACCGATAGATGCATTGCAAAATTTGAGAGAAAAAATGGGAATCAAGAATGACTTCAAAGATTTCATCCTAAGAAAATAAAATTATAAAGTGTGATTGTAAAGGTAGCACATTAATCAAGTTGAGGGTAATTTGGAGTTTAGTTTTTAATGTGCTTGGTTTGGAATATTTTAGACTTTTATGTTGAGATGTTAGGTTTGGAAATGAAAACAGAGTTTGGGAGACAGTTCTGGGAAGGAGATACAATTTGAAGAGCTATCATAATATTGATGGTATTTAAGGTCATGAGACAAATAAAGTCACAAGAGAGAAAAGAGTGAAGAACTATGCCCCAGGGGCCAGCATATGGCATAATGGTTATGTCACTGGACTCCTGTGTAGTCGACCACGGTTCGAGTCCTGAACCCATTGACTTAAAACTCATGCTGGGTGCATGTGTGTGCATGCCCAAAGTCCTGAGAGGAGAATAAAGGAGAAGGGATTGTGGTGTGGCCATCCCCTTGGGGGTGACTTCTCACTTTCTTTCTTTCTGTCTCTCTCTGCCTCTCTGACAAATACACGTGCCCTATAGCAAACTTTCTAAAAAGAAAAAATTTCAGAAAAGAGAATAAGAGAGAAAATAAACAAGATGAAGAATAAAACCAAAAGGAAACAATGTCTTAGAAACCAAATGAAGAAAGTATATTACTTTTTTCTTTAGCTTATATATCTTAGCTTATATATCATGTGGCAATAACTACTGTTTGAAAAAAAAACACAGAGATCTCACTTGAAAGAACAATGCTTGTCCTTTGCTCTTGACCAGTCACAGGGTTTCGAAGGTAGCAAGTGACATTTCCATGGGAACTATCTCTAAGGAGAAGGGTCATCTTCATGTTAAATAATTTGTTTTCATCCTGTGAATGGGTTGTTGATGCAGGTGGAATGATCTCTCCTCTGCTGTCTCTCACTGGACTCCTGTGTAGTCGACCACGGTTCGAGTCCTGAACCCATTGACTTAAAACTCATGCTGGGTGCATGTGTGTGCATGCCCAAAGTCCTGAGAGGAGAATAAAGGAGAAGGGATTGTGGTGTGGCCATCCCCTTGGGGGTGACTTCTCACTTTCTTTCTTTCTGTCTCTCTCTGCCTCTCTGACAAATACACGTGCCCTATAGCAAACTTTCTAAAAAGAAAAAATTTCAGAAAAGAGAATAAGAGAGAAAATAAACAAGATGAAGAATAAAACCAAAAGGAAACAATGTCTTAGAAACCAAATGAAGAAAGTATATTACTTTTTTCTTTAGCTTATATATCTTAGCTTATATATCATGTGGCAATAACTACTGTTTGAAAAAAAAACACAGAGATCTCACTTGAAAGAACAATGCTTGTCCTTTGCTCTTGACCAGTCACAGGGTTTCGAAGGTAGCAAGTGACATTTCCATGGGAACTATCTCTAAGGAGAAGGGTCATCTTCATGTTAAATAATTTGTTTTCATCCTGTGAATGGGTTGTTGATGCAGGTGGAATGATCTCTCCTCTGCTGTCTCTCCACTCCATTTGAGGCTGTGGGAACCACCCTCCTGAATCACATTCCACTAGAAGACCTTTGGTGTTAGGAGGATGCATATGAATCTGTATTTCTAAGCTTGTAGCTGGTTGGAAAGAAAAGAGAAAAATGACATTTTTTAGGTAATGGGAAGGGAAAACAGAACAGAGAAAAAAAAATCCCTTCATTCCCCACTTTAACCCCTGTCACCTTCGATATATTGATAGTCAAGCTCTGTGGGGATGATTGCCATGACAACTAGTCAAAGGGAAAGAAAGAAAAGCCAGGCTGAATGGCTATGATATATTGTATATATGAACACCTGTTCCTAAATAAGTGAGGTGAATTCGGATTGTTTCATTTATTTACTCATTCACTCAAAAACTTTTATTGGCTAGTTACCAAATCTAGGAGACTGGGTTAGAGTCTTAATCATAACAATGAACAAAAAGCAATGATGATCTCAGTCCTCATGGAATTTATGGCTTACCATTCTATCTTCATCACCTCAGAGGGATGTGTCCTTACCTGTGACTTGCACTTCTGTGACAGCTTCTTCATAGAAATCATCACTGTCTTTGAAGAAGCAGTGGTACTGCCCATTATCCTCAACGCTGACATTAAGGATCCTGAGGGTGACTTTACCCTCTCCAATGGCTTCCTTCAGGAGCTCTGTCCGCTCCACATACTTGGAGATAATTTCTCCATACAGGTCTTTTCCATCCTTGTACAGATGAATAGGTTCTGTGTAGCGGTCCCGGAACCAACGTACCTCCATGTGTTGTGCGCTCTGTGGTGGGAACAGCTGGCAACTGAGCTCAACTACTCCACCCAAGGAGGCCAAGATTGGAACCTCTGAGCCACTTACTGTGAATTGTTCTGAGAATGAGATGGTAACCAAAAGGTGAAAGTATGAGTCAGGACACACTTTATTTGAGTCATATCATCTCTCTCTCTCTCTCACAAACACACTTTATTGACAGCAAATTCTTTTTTTTTTTTCTCCCCCAGAAGACACCTTAATTTTGCACTTGATTTGAATGGTAATGCACCACATTGTTTTTCTCAAGAAATACAAAAGTATGTTTTCCACTGTTGCTTAATAGTCTTCATTCTGTTTAGAAAGCTGCCACCAGAGTGTAATAGTTGTTCTTTTTATCTTTCAACCTGTTCTTTTATTCATTCTATTCTCTTAGGATGTTTTTAAGACTAACTGCATCTTTTTAAATTTTGTTCTTTTTAAAAATTTTTTATACATTCAATCACATTATTTAGCTTACAAAGTGAACACTTCAATATGTGAACATTTCTCCCCAGACTAGTTGATCAAAATATCTTCAACAGATAACACCACCCCTCTCCATCCTGTCAATGCTCTGCCTCCGTATCCCTCCTCCAAATGTCCTTCCTTAGGCCTCTCTCCTCCACAAACACCATATCTGGCATTCACACCCATCTCTTGGGTTTGTACGCATCTCTGTATAAATGTATTCTTTTTTTCTAGCTAAGCTTTATGGTGCTTCTTGAATTGGGTGATTCCTGTTTTTATTCAAGTCTGAAAAATTTTCACCCATAGTGTGTTTAATTTTACCCCTCTTATTTTCTATGTTCTCTTATTACATAAGTCCTATGGTCAACAAAGAAGGTTTCAACTCTCTTAAATATTACCAACAAAATGTCTTAAAGTCCCACTACCTGCTCCTCCAAGTGCCCCCAGGTCAATATGTTTCATTTTAATTAATTAAGTTTTTTTGCATTTTTTTGATACAACTTGGTTTAACAGATATTCTTTCAATTTAAAGATTCAGAAATTCTCATTGTTGATATTTAGTCCTTGACAGAAGTAAAGTGTTAAAATAGCGTGCATTTCGTACTATTTCTGTTCCTTTCTCCACTCAATGAGGAGGGGATGTTAGCTCATCCTCTAATACTCCTTATTTCCCTGACCTGATGGCTATTTTATGTCCCCCAATCACTGCCGTTATGGTGCCACTAGGTAAAGACTATCAAATCAATGTAGGCTTTTCTTACCACCAGGGGCTAAAAAGTCTCAAGTACCAATGTGTGACTAATCAAGTCATATATAAAGTGGCAAAAAAAAATTTTTGTATATAGAAAGAAACACTATTTTAGGTTTCAATTGTTTAGTCCTCATTTTATTACATATTTATATGGTAAGTCTTTGAAAATAAATACTTGAACATTGTTAATGAAGTTAATTTGATTTCCATAAACTCCAATTACACACCTAAAAACACTGACTATTGGAGCCAGGAGATGGTGTGGAAGTTAAGGAACTGGCTTCCCACATCACCAACTGTGGTTTGAGTCCTGGTCCTGGTGGTTTGAAAAATCATGCCAGGCCCATGTGCATGCATGCTCAAAATCCTGAGAAGAGAATGGAGGAGAAGGGATTGCAGTATGTCTATCCCTCCTGGGGGCGGGGAGTGGTGACTTCTCATTTCCCTCTCACTGTATCTCTCTGTCTCGCTCTAGCAAGTTCATGCACCTGACAATGAAAACAAACAAATAAATAAAATGCTGATTATTTTGAGTGTCTAAATGCATATGAAACAAGCAAATTAATCACATTAATTATAAAATTATAATATTTATCTTTATATATTTAAAAATATGATTGTGATGTAGGGCTAAATAATTTTATCATTATTCTCTATTAGTTTTCATATGGAACTGGATATACAATCAGATATATTCTTAACATTGCTTAAAATACATTTTAATAGATGTTCAGACTTAAAACTATCTTACAGAAAACAAACAAAAAGAAAGAAAAATTTTTCTCAAAGGTATAATGGAAAATTCTGGAGTATTTTCTATTAAAACCAACAATACAGCAAACAAAGTCAATGTAGCAACTTGAAGTCACTAATTAAAAATAACTGAATATTTTTATGTTTAAACCTTTTATAGAAAAATTATATAAAAAAGAGTACTGAAAATGAAATATCTCTGTAATACATTAAAATTTATTGTATAAATACAACCTTTTTTAAATCTGAAATTGGCCCATGTGAAGAGAACTCAATGGGACACAGTTTAGAAATTCAGATATATAGGGAAATTTACTTTATGCCAAAGGTGACATTTGAGGTCAGTGGAGGATGATGGGGTATTTTATAAGAGGATATGACTACTGGGTGCTTTCTTTTGAAAAAAAAAATGCCAGATTTCTTTCTCAATATTTATATAAGAAAAAAATTTCTGGAATTAATGCACAAATACAATAAAGTTGCAGGATACAAAATCCATGTACAGAAATCTACAGCATTTCTATATAGGAACAACAGACAGATTGAGATAGGACTAAAAAAAGTTATTCTATTTACCATAGCTGCAAAAAGTATAAGGTACTTAGGAATAAATCTAACCAAAGAAGTTAAAGACCTTCACAAGGAAAACTATGAGAAGCTAAAAAAAGAAATTGAAAATGACACAAAAAAGTGGAAGGACATCCCATGTTCCTGGATTCGAAGAATTAATATAATCAAAATGGCAATTCTACCCAACTTAATCTACACATTTAATGCAATGCCAATCAAAGTACCAGACACATTCTTCACAGATCTAGAAAAGACAATCATAAAATTCATCTAGAATCACAAAAGACCCCATATTGCCAAAGCAATTCTGCAGAAGAAGAGTGGAGTGGGTGGCAACTCACTCCCTGACCCAAAAATATACTACAAAGCTGTGGTAATCAAAACAGCATGGTATGGCACAGAAACAGACATGTGGACCAATGGAACAGAATTGAGTCCCCAGAAATAAATTCCCAAACATACAGTCAACTGATCTTTGACAAAGGTTACTGGTCAATCCAGTGGGAAAAGGAAAACCTCTTCAGCAAATGGTGCTG
>NW_006159682.1:3922857-3960025 GCF_000334495.1 Tupaia belangeri chinensis | reverse complement strand
CCACTCCTTGGTATCTACCCAAAGGACAGAAGAATTCTTCATCAGAAAAGTGCTTGCACATCGATGTTTATTGTGGCACTCTTCATGATTGCTAAGACATGGAACCAACCCAAATGCCCCTGTACTGATGAATGGATTGAAAAACTGTGGCACATATACTCTATGGAATACTATTCAGCCATAAACAAGCAAACAAACAAAAAACAAACAAACAAACAAAAACACACACACACAACAAAACCCTAGCTTTTGAAAAAAGTGGAAGAATATGGAAGATTTACTACTGAGTGAAGCAAGCCAGGCTATGAAGGAGAGACATTGTATGTCATCATTTAATATATACTGAGTGTCTACACTCCATGACTGAAAATGTTTGACTAAAGGATGTACAAACCCAAGAGATGGGTGTGAATGCCAGATTTGGGGTGTGTGGAGGAGTGAGGCCTGGGGAAGAACATTTAGAGGAGGGATACAGGGACAGAGAATTGACAGGACAGGAAGGTGTGGTGTTACTTGTTGAAGATATTTTGATCAACTGGACTAGGGGGAAATGTTCACATATTGAAATGTTCACTTTGTAAGCTAAATAATGTGATTGAATGTATAAAAAATTAAAAAATAAAATAAAAAAGAATTAATTTTGCATAGATTTATTTTTAAATATACAATAGAGTGTGTGTTATAATCCTGGAACATGTTTTAGAAAACTCTAAGCAAATACAGAACTTGGGAATCATGAAAAGAAGAAACTATTGAATTACATAATATAAAAACAAGTACACTTTTTTATTTTACACTGGTCAAGAATATATTGAAAATGTGGCTGGCAGGTGGCATGGTGGTTAAGGGGACTGGAGTTCCACATGACTGACTGTGGTTCAAGTCCCAGAGCTGTCAGCTTGCTTTCTCACTTTTTCTTTTCGTGTCTCTCTCTGGTCAAATGAAAAATAAATAAATAAATAAAAGTTAAACAAAATAATTCTTTTTTAAAAAAAGTTTATCTCCTAGTCTACAGATAAAAAAGAATATATTAAAAATGTATAACAAATCAGCATTAACTCATTAAATTTAAAATGTTAATTTATTAAAATTAAATGTCTGCTTCATGAACTCTTTCATTAAGAAAAGAAAAATATAAGCTATAGATTAAGAAAAAAATTTGCAAAAGTACATCTGATTTGGACCATCAGATGACGTAATGGTTACATTGCTGGACTCCCACATATTCTACCACAGTTTGAATCCTGGACCTGGCAACTTAAAACTCAACTTGGACACGTGTGCATGTGTGCCCAAGATCTCAAGAGGAGTCTGGAGGAGAAGAGACTGCAGCTTGGCCATCCCCTCTGGGGAGTGATTTCTCATTTTATGTCTCTCTGTCTCTCCAGTGAGCATACACACTCTGTAGCAAAAAATCTCTCTTATAAAAAGAAAAACATATTTGATTAAGGACATAAATGCAGAATATAAATATCACACAGTTTTGCCAAAGAGAGAGAAAGCTAAGATGTGTTTGATATTTTCAACTCTAAACATGAGTGGATGCTTGCATACAGTAAGAATAGTGCTCAGATTTGGTTCGTAGCCTGTCAGTAGAATTGAGACTGCTGACCAACTGATGCCCGTAAAATAGCAATACAGTAGAAGTTGTCATTTTTCTTTCTTTCTTTTTTTTTTTTTTGGAGAGGTTTTTGCTATAGGGTGCGTGCGCTCGCCAGACAGAGAGAGACAGAGAGATAGAAAGCGAGAAATCACCCCCCCCAGGGGGGATGATCACGCCGCAATCCCTTCTCCTCCATTCTCCTCTCGGGATCTTGGGCACGCACGCACACGTGCCCGGCGTGAGTTTAAGCCACCGGGTCTGGGACTCGAACCGTGGTCGACTATGTGGGAGTCCAGCGACATAGCCATTACGCTAACTGCTGGTCCCAGAAGTTGTCATTTTTCTATCTTCAAATTTGTTCACCTAAAAGATTAGTCATTGCTATTTAAGATTATTTTAGAATTTGAAGCAAACTGAAACCAGCAAGAAAAGAGAATTAAAATTGTATGAATGGGTTGTTAGTCTCTAATTCGCCACCAAATTACCTCTTATAATAATTCACACAAAGAAAATAGAAGCCACCAAAATATATGAAATATTTGGGTAGTTTATTAGTGGGAAAATGAATCTTCTTATTAAGACTATCCTCATCTGTAAATTAGTGACACTAGTGCTCAAAATTTGCATCAGCATTAAGCTCATTTGTTGCTCTCCTAACCAAAATCTCACTGAAAATTCCATTATGATTTCAATTTAAGCTGGTTAAGTGTCATAATTGTCAGATTTAACACAGCCTGGTATAGTAGTGTATAATACTAGCCAGAATACAATTTGGGGGCACATTTTGTTTTAATAATTCATTCAAACATGAGGCTTATTTCTCATGTGGAAGTAATGTATCCATTTTAAAAATATTACTAGAAAAATAACCACATAACTACATAATGACTTTTCTGAGCACTGTTTTTGGTTTTATGCCCCTTCTGTGTTCAGGCTGTGTTATTTTTTGAAAGTAACTATTTTTACCATAACCTTCAAAGTATAAGAATTTAAAGAGAACTGATCAAACACACCTTTCTATTTCCTTTTCTTCACCATGTAAACATTACAAAATGAATGTTTGTAATGTTTTGTAAACATAAAAGGAATTTGAAAAAATAATATAAGAGGAGCTCTTAAAATTCAACAATAAGAAAATAAACAACCAAGGGCCCAGTTTAACAAGACTGTGAAAGGAGATAGTCCTCACAGCATGTGATGGTATAGATGCACAGGATCAGCAAGTACAATATAGTTAACAAGTCCATTGAATTAAAAACTGATTAGAAATACAAGGAACAGAAATAACAGGTCAAAAGCTAATTCTTAATATTTAAAAGTTATTTTTAAAAAGCAATAACAACAACAAAAACTCATAATGCAAAGGACACATAGAGTGAGGACATAAGCAGGTAGCTTAGAGAAAAAGAAATTCAAATCACATACTCTCAATATTGGGTTCTTGGGAATAAGTATTAGGTCTTTTTTATTTGTTGTTTCTTCCTGGGACCTAACACAAATCTGGGACATGATAAAGGAGACGTTCTGATTAGATATAATCAATTTCTCCTAATCATAACTGGGTCCAATTGCACATGTCCTCGTTACATAACTGTGTATTGAACACAAGGAACAATAGGCAAAGAGCTTGTTTGGTCCTTGCTTTTCTGGCTTACTTGATTTTGCTCAAAGCTCATAAGAGTAGGAGAGAGATCCATACCTGAACTTGGTGTTACCATCTGAAAGAAGTAGATAACAGTAAAGTATCTGGAGAAAGATAGTCCCATAGTTTCCATTAGGACCTGTAATAAGAAATGAGGCAGGTTCAGAAACAGGAATAACTGGAATAAGTAAGGAGTAACAGTGATAACAGGAGTAAATCACATATCTTTATATCTTCCCACAGTAATAAAAACTCTTTAGTAGAGTTGCCAGATAAAATATGGACTCTCAATTAATTTCAGATAAACAATGACTAATTTTTTAGTACAAGTGTTTCCCATGCAAAATTTATCATCCTGTAATTTTTATTAGCTAAATCTGGAAATCCTATTCTTACAGATGTTCAATATTATGACTAACTCCATTAGAAACTTACTTCTCATTAAAAGATTGCTTTGTCCAAGGCTAGATGTGGCTTGTCTTCAGATTTAGTAAACTTCAGACAGGATCAGCAGATGGTGTAATGGTTATGTCACTGGACTCTCATTTAGTTGACCGTGGTTTGAGTCCCAGATCCAGTAGCTTAAAACTCACACCAGGCACATGTGTATGAGTGCCCCAAATCCCAAGAGGAGAATGAAGGAGAAGGAATGAGGCATGGCCAGCCCCCCTGGGTAGTGATTTCTCACTTTTCTTTTCACTAAGTCTATCATTCACTCTCTCTCTGGCGAGTGCACACACTCTATGGCAAAAACCTTAAAAAAAAAGTAGCACCAGATGAACTTCTGGAAGAATCTAGGGATGGGTTCAGATCACCAAAAACTTGGCAGGGTAAGTATCAACAATATTCAATTACATTTAACTACCCAGAAAAGTTTAAAGACAGAGATTTATCTTAATTATTCTGATGGGAAAAACCCAGTAGCTTTTTTAGAAAATAACATGACTTTTTTGCCTTCAGTTGGAGCAATTTCTTTGAATTTTCTCCTGGAGAATTCTTTATTAAAGACAAATATGTTAACCTAAATGGCCAATAAAAAAACAGAGAAAAAAAATAAGACTGTCTTTCTCAGTCAAACGTAAAGGTTTTTCATTGGTTCATAATGGTTTGGCTTGTGACTCAGAGGATAAAAGTGACAATTGTTGCTTTGTCTCTCTCTCTCTCTCTTTAAACAACCAACCAACCAAAACATCCTGGGTGCTAGGGTTATAAAAAAGTGAACAGAATGTTGAATGATAACAATGTGAAAATGTTATCCTATCTGTATTCAGATAGCTCTTGTGACCTTGGAAAGCAATTCACTCTGCAACATAATGGCAGATATGAGGTCCACAAAGACTTTTAGCTTTTTTGGCTGTCCTAGGTGATGGACTTAAGGAAAAGTTCAGGGTAATGATGTGTCAGGAAGCTATGAATTTGCAACTTAGAGACGTGGGAAGAACCAGGAAATATACACCACATTTCTTTGTTTCTTTTTTTTTGGGGGGGGGCGACTTTTTTTTTTAATTAATTGATTTATTTTTAAAAATTTTTATAGGGAACCAGCAGTTAGCGTAATGGCTATGTCGCTGGATTCCCATGTAGTCGACCGCGGTTCGTGTCCCGGACCCGGTGGCTTAAAACTCACGCGGGGCGCGTGTGCGTGCGTGCCCAAGATCCCGAGAGGAGAATGGAGGAGAAGGGATTGCGGCGTCACCATCCCCCCTGGGGGGTGATTTCTCGCATTCTGTCTCTATGTCTCTCTCTGTCTGTCTGGCGAGCGCACGCGCCCTACAGTGAAAATCTCTCAAAAAAAAATTTTTTATATAGACATTCAATCACATTGTTTAGCTTACAAAGTGAACATTTCAATATGTGAATACTTCTCCCCAGTCTAGTTGTTTAGCTTACAAAGTGAACATTTGAATATGTGAACACTTCTCCCCAGTCTAGTTGATCAATATATCTTCAACAGATAACACCACACCTCCCCATCCCGTCAATGCTTTGTCTCCATATCCCTCCTCTATATGTCCTTCCCTAGGCCCCACTCCTCCACACACCCCACATCTGGCATTCACACCCATCTCTTGTGCTTGTATATCCTTTTGTCAATCTGTTTGAGTCATAGAGTGCAGACACTCGGTAGGTATTATGTGGGGACATACAATGTCTCTCCTTCATAGCCTGGCTTGTTTCAGCAATAAATCTTCCATATTCTTCCACTTTCTGTCAAAAGCCAGAGTTTGTTTTTTATGGCTTAGTAGTATTCCATAGAATATATGTGCCACAGTTTTTCAATCCATTCATCCGTACGGGGGCATTTGGGTTGGTTACATGTCTTAGCAATTGTGAATAGTGCTACGATAAACATCTACGTGGAAGCACTTTTCCAATGAAGAATTCTGTCCTTTGGGTAGATACTGAGGAGTGGGATTGCTGGGCAAGGCTTTTGCTATAGGACGTGTGCACTCGCCAGAAAGACAGAGAGACAGAAAGCAAGAAATCACACCCCGGGGGGGGGGTGGCCTACCACAATCCCTTCTCCTCCATTCCCCTCTGGAGGTCTTGGGCACACACATGCTCAGTGAGAGTTTAAGCCACTGGGTCTGGGACTCGAACCACAGTCGACTACATGGGAGTCCAGCAACATAGCCATTACGTCAACAGCTGGTCCCTATACCACATTTCCGAAATAGTTCTTCATCATCTCCCTAGTCATAAGACATGTGGATGGGGACTGAGTCCAGGTTCTGATCTTAAGAGTTGCAGAATTTGAGCAATGACTAAATGCATAACTCACAACGTCACTTAAGTTAAGGAACACTCGAGCTCAGCCTGGGGCCCTGAGACATGATGCAGGGACATTCAAGTCCACATAAAGAAGGTACATGTGGGATCAACAACATGAATGTCTTTGCAATCTGGATGATTTGGCTATAACCTCTACTGAGTGTTCAACTTTATATTTTCAGGAGATAGGTAAGTGAGTGGATAGCATCCAACATAGGATCCTAGTTTGTTCTCACAAGAGAATCTCTATCACTGAATATGGCTTTCTGCCAACAGTACTCTTTCATACACAACATTAACATACATATAAATTCCTTTTTTATTTCAATGATATGCCATACAACATTGTCGCTGACCAGGAGATAAATTGTATAGCAAAGAAAGCATAACAATGACCTCAAGACTAGGAAATTCACTAGTCTTACCATGTGCCCATGACCCATATGCAGCTGAAATGATAAATCTTTACGTAGTCCCAGGCAGGACCCTAGCCCTATGAGATGTTCCTAGCTAGTTGTACCTTAAGCCACTGTGGCAGAAGACACAGGCCTGGAAAGCAAGGAGTAGATATGGGAGGTGATCATCTCACTACATGACTTTATAACCTACTTGAAGAATTTTGCTTCTCCTTTGATAATCTTCATGTCTTTTACCATTTGTTTTTGAGGTTCTAGAGTACTGAGGAATTATTGGGTCATTGGAAAAATCATAGTGTATTTTATCTATGCAAAAGGGCATCATGACTTTTCCAATGACTCAATATTTCCACCATGGGGCAATGTTATGGATATGAGAAATTGGAAGCTAGACTGCCCCCTCTGTCCAGTTTGAACTTTTCATACCACCAAACCAAGAATCAGAAAAGTGACTCACTGGAGGACTATAGAGACTGATCTAAGGGCTAAAAAAGTGTCTTGACAAATAGTCCTGGTTCATGGAATATGGAAACAACTTGATAAAGGAACAGACACACAGAAATAAAGATTTGAAGGCTCCTATCAGGCTAAAGATCTCATGTACCTAAGTTGTTCATTGAAGTAATGGAGTACATAGAATGGGCAGTGGAAGAAGGCAGTCATAATTACCTGTTTAGATTTTTATGACCAGCTAGTCTATAACAGTTGTAATTTATATTTTTAAAATATGACCTTTTTTGTTTTGCCCCAGATACTTTATATGAATGACAATGGCCTAGGTTTTAGGAAGAAAATATGGCCAAATTAATATTCATTGGGATATGTGGCTTGTAGGATTGGGATACCCTTTGGCAAAGATGCAAGCTTTTTACCCTGCTGAAGAACAAGCCTAACTGTGACAGGGCTCTTTGGTAAGATGCAAAGGTTCTGGGTGTCTATTACATTTACTCTCCACACCACTCCAAAGAGAATTTGCAATAAAGTTGGAATGGAAGCCAAACTAAACTCCAGAAACAGACCCCAACATTTGATGGGTCATAATGCTATGTGGATATTTTAAATAGTGAGTAATAGGAATGAAGACGTTATAGGAAACGTCCACTGAAACTTTACTGTAAGGAATCCACACATATTAATCTCACTCAAGTGACAATCTTGATAATGTACACATTTCTCACTGTAAACTATGTGAGTTCTAAAGATATTTGAACAATGCGAGGAATTAGTGTTTAATGGGTACAGAGTTTCAGTTTGTAAGGATGAAAAAATTTTGGAGATGGGGGAACCAGCAGTTAGCATAATGGCTATGTCGCTGGACTCCCACGTAGTCGACCACGGTTCGTGTCCTGGACCCGGTGGCTTAAAACTCACACCGGGCGTGTGTGCGTGCGTGCCCAAGATCCTGAGAGGAGAATGGAAGAGAAGGGATTGCGGCGTGACCATCCCCCCTGGGGGGTGATTTCTCGCTTTCTGTCTCTCTGTCTCTCTCTGTCTGTGTGGCTAGCGCACGCGCCCCACAGTGAAAATCTCTCAAAAAAAAAAAAAAAGTAAAAAATTTTGGAGATGGATGGTGGTGATAGTTGCTCAATAATGTGATTGAGTTAATAATACAGAAGGGCACACTTAAAATTATAAATATCTTAAATTGTATGTTATATATAAGGTCATTGGGTGTGCCATGACAAATTTTCTATGGAAAAATGTGTCATGACTTTCCCAATGACCCAATATATTTTACCAAAAAATTTTTAAATGTTCCAAAAAAGTAAATATGCCAATAAGGGACTATAAATGTAAATAGAAATCATATCCAAACTGCCAGAAAAGTGAATCAGATCACAAAAGAAGAGATGTGTATCTTTAATCCAGTATGATCACAGAAATTTTCCTGATATTATAGAAAATATCTAATCCATGAATTTCCTGTTGTGTGTTTATTTTAGGGAAAATTGAAGTGTTTCTTCTATACTCTCCATGCCTGTTAAGGATAATTGAATTAAAATATTTTTATGAAAGCTTTCATGTCATATTTTCAAAGCCAATAATTTTACAGACATAATATTAAACCAATCACGAGGATTCCGCCATGAGATATTTCTCTAATTTTGTTAATCTTAACAAGCTACATTAGAGAACAGGCAGTCTGTTGCGATCCTGCAACCAGTGGGCACTAGTCTCACTACTATGTGCCTGAGTAATATCACGCATAGGAACAATATTTTCCGTACTTGTTACTAAACTGAACTCCAGAAACAGATCCTAATATTTGATGGGACATAATCCTACATAGTAAGTTTCAACTGACCCACAAAGAAGCATCAAGAAATTTTTTTTCCTGGAGGTGATCCAGATTTCTCACAAGCCTTACGGGTCTTCAGATATAGGTCTGACATGTCTCTAGAAATGTAGGGACAGGAGGGCTCCCAGAAGTCACAAGGAAGAGAAAAAGATGGAAGAAGTGAAGTCTATCCATAAAGAAAAAACTGTGTCCCTAAACTCTTCACTTACTTGAGCCTGGAGATCCCAGTTCAGCTCTCTGTTGTCTCTACAGAATGAGTCCCAGTTGAGTCACCTGAATTTCCAACAGGGCTTCTGTAGTTTTCCTGTAGCTAGGGAAAACTATGTTGGAGTTAGAGAGATCAGGCAAACTATCACCTATCAAAGTCTCTTCTCGGCTGTGAAACTCTGGGCATTTGATTCTGCCTCTGACCCATGTTTTTGTTTCCAGGGGAAATTCCAGGGGACTGTTTGTTTCAACTTGTGGGTGGAACTCTGTTCAATTTTAATTATAGTACCTGGCATCACACAAGTTCTGACCTGACTTGCCTTGCTCTTAAAGGAAGCAAAACGGTGTGATTTATGTAGTCTGTCTAACTGATGCTGAATAAAGGACTGATACATTTCTTTTGAATGCTGTACCTGTTCTTAGTAAGGAAAGGAAGAAAGTTTTGTTTGGAAGCACAAATAAAGGGCACAAAATTTAGATTAGTCCTTTAAGGAAGGCTTTAGAAAGAAACAACGGCTTAAAACAAGGCTTCTCTTGAATGAACAGTTATCACAGTGAAGTAAAGGAACAGAGGGCTTTCTAAGCAGAAAGGAAACACATGAGAAAAGAAGGTGAATTCAAAAGACTTCAAGTGGTTTACTGCGGCTGTAAAGGAATATAGGATGGGTGGATATGGTAAGAGGCGAGCTGTAGAGAGAGAGAAACAAAGGTAAGATTATGCCAGTGTAATTTTAAGAAATATGTATATTTTTAAAGTATATATGAGAAAACTTCAAAAAGGTCATGCAAAAACGGATTAAGATAGAAGTTCATTTTGGTGCAAGAAAACTTTGAACTCTATGCAGTTTTTTCATAATATATATTTTCCATAAAATTTTTGAAGACCACTCATATATACTTGTCTAATGTAATATACAATAACATTTACATATAACAGATAATATGTAACACATAAGTATAATATATAGCTACATATTTTAATAATGTTCATATATATATATAATATATAGCTATATATTTTAAAAGTATTCATATACATCTATGAATAATTGCATGTTATTCATGTATGGTTGCATATATATATATAAGCATATGTACATGTGCATATGTTCAGATGCACACACATGTATAACCTATGACTGTGTATATGTATAACACGTGTATATCTGTAAGAATGGTGTATGGATATATACATACATGACTATTCTACATATGCACAAATATATAACTACATAAACATATGCATTTATAAACAAATATAAATATGCTGATACATAAATCATCAGGGAAGAATACAATGAAAACTTAGAGTAATAATAGAGCAGGTACTATTCAGCCATAAAAAAACAACAAAACTCTGGCTTTAGACAGAAAGTGGAAGAATATGGAAGATTTACTGCTGAGTGAAGCAAGCCAGGCTATGAAGGAAAGACATTGTATGTCCCCACTTAATATATACTGAGTGTCATCACTCTATGACTGAAACTGACTGACTAAAGGATGTACAAACACAAGAGATGGGTGTAATTGCCAGATGTGGTGTGTGTGGAGGAGTGGGGCCTGGGGAAGGACATTTGGAGGAGGGATATGGAAACAGAGCATTGTCGGGACGGGGAGGTAGTGGGATCTTCTGTTGAAGATATTTTAATCAACTAGATTAAGGAGAAATGTTCACATATTGAACTGTTCACTTTGTAAGTTAAATAATGTGATTGAAGGTATAAAATAAATAAATAACAGAGCAGATAATATATGACTGAAAATATTTAAGATCTATTTAGGACATAGAATTGATAGGGAGAATTGCTAGAATGAGGGAGTTGAGGAAACAAAAACTTTAGGATGCCTCCCAGATTTCAGTATTTGACTGTATGATGAGAGACTATTATTTGCACTCTAGCTTAAAAGAATAACTTTAAGAAATGAAAGCAAGGGTCCAGCAGGTGGCATGGTGTTTAAGGCATTGGACTCTCAAGAGTTTCAGATTCAGTGGCTTGAAATTCATGCGTGCATGAATGCATGCATTTATGCATGTATGCTCAAAATCCAAGGAAGAGAATAGAAAAAAAGGGATTGCGGTATGGCCCTCCTGCTGATTGGAGATTTTTCACTTCACTTTCCTTCTTACTGTCTCTCTCTGATGAGCATATGGGCCCTATTGCAAAAACCTGAAAAAAAGAAAGAAAGAAAGGTAAAATATGGTAGTGAGTGAATTCATCTGGACTATATTGATTTTAATATACTTTATAATCTTGAGGAGGTTATATTTAAGAGACATTTGGGTAATTATCTAGCGCTCATGGGTTGTCTTTGACGCTCTCTTTGAGCACTTCACTTAGAGGCAGGAACTACAGCCTTTCCACTACTACAGCCTTCCTCTTATGCTGCAAGCCCCAAGACCTAAGGCTGCCTCCTTCTGCCTCATAGTTGTCCCCAACTACACTCCACAAATCAGTCACTACCCTCAGGGTATATAACACAATCACCTTAGCACCCTTCTTCCTTGATGTACTCAAGAAAAGGCAAATGACCCTTTTTGAAGTCATGATTTCTTATTCACATTTAACTGTACATCTTTAAAGCACACAATATGGTTTTTCAAAGTATATATGCAATATGTGATGATCAAATCAAAGATATTACCATATGCATCATTTTCACCAGGAAACTTTACTGTTTTTGGTCTACTAAGTTTTTCTTTCCTGAGCCCCTCCCACACACCCACAAATTTCCACATCCCTCACATACAGTCCTGATATCTACACTTGTCCTCCTTACTGTTTTATATTTGGATCTTTCCATTTCTGCCATAGAGTGCAGACATTTGGTATATATTGAGCAGGAATATACATTTGTCTTCCATAGTCTGGCTTACTTCACTTAGCATTAAATCTTCTACATTAATTCACTTAATAGCAAATGACAGTCTCATTGTCCCTTATGACTAATATTCCGTAGTGTACATGTGCCAAATTTGTTCAACGTAGTCATCAGTTCTTGGGCACTTAGATTAAGTGTCTTAGCATTTGTGAATAATGCTTCAATAAATGTGGATGTGGACATGTCTTTCTGATTCTGCCTTAGTCTGTTCATTATTGGTATATAAAAATGCTATGGATTTCTGTATATTGATTCTCTTCTGTCACTTTACTGAATTCACTTATCATTTATTGGAGATTTTTGTGGATTCTTTTGAATTTCTATGCCTATATTCATGTCATTTGTAAATATGATTTTTCCTTTTTCTTTTTCTATTTGAGTGCTTTGTAATTTTACTGTCTTACCTGATTGCATTGACTAGGACTTCCAGTACTATGTTTAAAAGGAATGGCGAATGTGGGAAACCTTGTCTTCTTCCAGTTTTTAATGGAAAGTTTCCAAGTTTTTCCGATTCAGTAAGATGTTAACAATGGGTTTGTCTTATATGGCTGTTACTGTGTTGAGAAATGCCTCTTCAGTTCTAGTCATGAAGGGGTGTTGTATTTTTATCAATGTTTTTTCTTCAATTAATATGATCATATTGTTTTCATCTTTCCCTCTGTTAATGTGATGTATTACATTCATTGTTTTGTATATGTTGAACCATCCTTGCATATCTGGGATAAAGCCTACTTGGTCATGACATATAATACTCTTAATGTACTGTTGGACTAGATTTGCTAGTTTCTTGTTGAGGATTTCTGTATCTGTATTCATCAGGGATATTGGCTTGAAGTTTCTCTCTCTCTCTCTTTGTTGTTGTTTTTTTTTTTTGTTATATACTTGTCTGCTTTTGGTATCAATATGATGGAGGCTTCATAGAATAAATTTGGGAGGGCTCCTTCTTTTTGGATCTTTAGAAATAGTTTGAGGAGATTAAGGTTAATTATTCCTTCAAAGTTTTCTAGAAGAGAAGTAGGTCATCAAGACCTGGCCTTTTCCTTTTCGGGAGACTATTCTGATCAACCTTATTGCTTCTTATTGGTCTATCCAGGCTTTTTAATTTCTTCCTGGTTCAATCTAAGTAAATTATATGTGTCTAGAAGTCTATCTATCTCATTTAGGTTTTCTTGTTTGTTGGTTTAAAGTCATTCATAGTATTCTCTCATGATTTTCTTTTTTTTGAGAGGTTTTCACTATAGGGCGCATGCACTCGCCAGACAGAGACATAGAGACAGAAAGCGAGAAATCACCCCCCAGAGGAGATGGTCACAGCCACAATCCCTTCTCCATTCTCCTCTCGGGATCTTGGGCATGCCTGCACACGCGCCCAGCGTGAGTTTTAAGCCACCGGGTCCGGGACGCAAACTGCGGTCAACTATGTGGGAGTCCAGAGACATAGCCATTACGCTAACTGCTGGTTTCCTCTCATGATCTTTTGTAATTTTGAAAATTTCCAGCTTTTCTCCTGCCTTGATTTCTAATTTACATTTGTGGCTGAAAAATATATTTTTATTATTTGGTATTATTTGTTGTATTATTTAAATATTTTATTGAGACTTAAAGGTTTTTGTTTTTGTTTTTAGAGAGATTTTTGCTTTAGAGTGCATGTGCTCACCAGACAGACAGAAGTGAGAAATCACCCTCCAGGAGAAATGGGCACTCTACAACCCCTTCTCCTCCATTCTCCTCTCAGCTTTTCAGGCATTCATACCCACATGCTCACCATGAGTTTCAAGCCACCACATACTGGACTTGAACTGCGGTCAGTCACATGGGAGTCCAGTGCTTTAACCTCTACACCACTTGCTGGCCCCAGAGAATTAAAGATTTTTTTAAAGTTCATTTACTTATCTTTTTCTGAAGAGAGGGGGTCTTTATGCCATTTGCATGCTCCCCCCCCTCTATGGCCCCAGTCAGCTTAGATCACAGACACACATGTGTGCACCTGGCATGTGCAGAAAGACCTTGGGACACAAACCCAGACTGTTCATGTGGATTCAGCATCATAGTGTATCATATTACTGCTGAATCCCTGCAAGTGGTCCAAGATTTATTTTTGGAGCTTATATAATCTAATACAGAAAATGTTCTATGTCTGCTTGAGAAAATAAAACATGTGTTTTCTGCAGCTGTTAGGTGGACTGTTCTCTGTATATTTTTCAGTTGTATTTGATGTACAGTGTTAGTCAAGTGCTCTATTTCTTTAATGTTCTTTTTCTGGGTATTCTATTCATTATGAAAATGAAGTATTAAAGCTGTTATTGGATTGCTGTCAATTTTCCCCTCAGATACATCAATGTTTCCTTCATGTATATGTATTGTCTGACATTGATACATATATATTTATAATTGGTGAATCTCCTTGGCAAATGTAAACTTTTTATAGTATTATATCCTGATTTGTTTTGAAAAATTTTTAATTGCCAGAGGCACATGAACTTGCCAGGGAGAGCCAGAAAAAGGCAAAGGAAGAGAGAAAGCATCTACCAGTAGGGTGTGGTCATACTGCAATGTCTTCTCCTCCATTTCTCTATCCTCTTGTGACTTAGGACATGCACGCACACTTTCCTGGCATATTTTCAAGCCTTGGGGCCAGTATTTGTACTGCAGTCCATCACGTAGAATCTGACTCCCTTAACCAACAGGCTAGGGGATAGCCCTGCCTTGACCATTTGTAATTTTAAGACTACTTATTCTAAGTAGGGCTACCTCTCTTGTTTTTGGCAACTATGTTGTGTGTTTAAATCCAAAGCAAGTATCTTGTCAACATGATATAGTTGGATCCTGTTTTTTTTTAATCCACTCAGTTACTCTATATCTCAAAATGGTGAAGTTTAATTCTATTACATTTAAAGCATTATTGATAAAAAAAATAATTCACTGAAGCCATTATTCTTACAGTTTTATCCATCATATAGCTTGTTTTTGGTCTTTATATTCCACTCTTGCTGTCTTCTTTTATGATTTATTCTCTTTTTTTTTTTTTGGATGTGGCATGCTTTAGTTTCCCTTTTATCTTCTTTTGCATGTATTCTTTGCAGTTACCATGGGATTTAGGTAAATACTTTGTAGCAATGACAATCTATTTTTATTTGTCTTCTTCTTAGTTTTGTTTTTCTTTTGTGAGAGGGCCCATGCACTTGCCGGGGGGGGGGGGGATAGATGGGGAGATGGCCCATGCACTTGCCGGGGGGGGGGGAGATAGAGAATATGTTCTAGTGGGGTACGGTTATGCCACAGTACTTTTTCATCTATTTATTCATCCCATCAGGATTTAGGGCACACATGCACACATGTCTGTTGTGTTTTTCAAGCTTTTGGAGTCAGGACTCAAATCACAGTAAGTCATGTGGGATCTGACTTTCTATACACAGCACTTAACCACTTGACTATGAGGCCAACCTTCTATAACAACTTATTTAAAACTTATATTAACATAACCTCAACTGCATATGTAAATTCTACACTTTCACTTATTCCCTCGAACTTTATGTTATGTTATTGATGTTGATGTCACAAATTAAATACTTTTATTTTGTATTGATTAACATATTTTATGTTGGAAGTTATTTCCTACCCTTTTATAAAACTTCTATATCAGAATTAACAGTGATTTATGTCCTATCATTACATATCCTTAACATTCTGTATTAGTCTACATCTTTACCTTTACCACCGAACTTCATACGTTAATATGCTTTTGAGTTGTTTAACATTCTTTCATTTCTACTTGAAGGACTCCCTTTAGCATTTCTTGTGAAGCAGATCTAGTGCTCATAAACTCCCTCTACTTTTATGTGGGAAAGTTCTTATTTTCTTTTGTTTTTGAAGGACAGTTTTTCTTGATATAATATTCTTTTATTTAAACATTTTTTCTTTCAGTATTTTAAATACATCAATTTACTACCTACTGGCCTGATAGATTTCTGCTGAGAAATCTGGTCATAGTTTTATGGAGAATTCCTTATATATGACAAATCGCTTTTCTCATCGCTTCAATTTTTTTTGTTTTCTTTTTGACATATTGATTATCATGAATCTTGGTGTCTACCTCTTTGGAGTCATTCTAGCTTAATCCTTCGGTCTTCTTGAATTTAGATATCCAATTTTTCTCTAGATTTTAGAATTTTTTAGACATTATTTCTTTAAATAATATTTCTGCCTTTCTTTTTTACTTTTCTCTTTTTTTCAGACTCCCGTAATACATATATAAATCTGTCTTATGGCATCTCATAAACCTTCTTCACTTGTTTTAATTCTTTACCTTTTGGCTGCTCTGCCAGGGCACTTTTAAGTGACCAGTCTTCTACTTCACTAATCCTTTCTTCTGCTTGATCAAGTCTGCTGTTGAATCCCTATAGCAATTAATGTTTATTTAATACAGTCACACTCTTTAGCATGCTCCAAAATCTTTTTCTATCTTTTTGTGAAAATACTTGCTTTTTATGCATCACTTTTCCTGAGCTCATTGAGTATCTTTATGATAGTAATTTTGAATCTTCAGGTAATTCATATTCATAATGTACCTCTACTTCTTTAGGATCTATTTCTCAAGATTTATTTTGTTTCATTGTTTGAATCATAATTTTATATACGTGTGTGTATTCATTGTCAATTTTTGTTGACATCTACACATTTAAAGAAAAATCCATTTCTCTGTCTTTATTGACTGGCTTTCTACAAAGAAAGACTTTCACTAATCAGCCTAGGTATAGACTTGGAGGGCCTCTCAAACCTACTCTGTGAACGTGTCTTTTCAGGGCTTGTATGTGTAAATTCTCAGAAAAATTTGACACGTTCTCTTTTCAGGAGTTCAAAGTTTCTTGCTCTCTCTGGTGTCTGTCTGCTGTACTACATGTCTTCTGGAGCACACTTCCCAGCTCTTTTGTTAATTCTCAGTGGCCCCTAGATAGCTAGAGTATGCTGGTCCTGTCAGAGCTTAAAGACAATTAGACCCCAATCTGTCCCTCAGATAGTCCCCCCAAAAGTCTAAATATTAAATGTATATTTCAGTCTTCTCTGTCCGTTCTCAAGGAGAACATGGAGGTTGTGAATTTTCCTGATCACAGGGAACTTGAGGGAAAGTCTTTGCAAGTTAGTATACACTATTCCAAACCATCACTTTTATTCTTCCTATTTTGCCATCTTGCGACCACCTCCCATGTGTTTTAGCTCATCTGGGACTGCACTCATTTGAAAGTGTAACTGTGATAGACATCTAAGATTGATTATTCACATAACTACCAGTTGATTCTGGATGTTGGCACACTTATATTATATATAGCCCACACCTATATGTGGTAACTAGTATGTGGTTTGGACTTCTCACAGTGTGGTGGCAATATTATAAGAGAGAACATCTCAGAATAGGATTCTAAAAGACCCATGAAGTGTTTCAAGGCTTCTTTGAATCTTACTTCAGGAAGTTAACAGAATGTCACTTCCTCTACACTGTATTAGACATGCAAGCCACTAAAGCAGCTTAGATTCAAAGGAAGAATAATTAAACTCTTCTTCTACTTCTAGCCATTTAAAGACATATTTACTTTTGAATACCTCTTAGAACTTTTTTTTTGGCCAGGAGCAAGTGTGGTTCCCTTTTGCTGTGAATTTATGTATGCAGAAGTCTCTCTTCCGTTGTTTTTACCAATGTGGTCTCAAGAGGGGTACTCTATTCAAGTATCTGAAGAGTATTATCTACATATTCACAGGGAGTTCAGTACAGAGAAGGATCCCAGGGAACCTTACAATACTAGGAAATTTCAGAACTGTGATTCTGGATCTGTCTAATCCCTCTGGAAGGGTAGAGGATGAATAATAGAGGATAATGTAAGAGGAAAGAAAAGAGTATAGAGGAGATTAAAGAAAAAGTCACATGTCATGCTATAGCTTGGCATGTGATTTTGCCAGGGGCCTAGAGATGGAGCTGCAGGGCTCTTGCAGGGAAGGGCTGGTCTGGTCTGTGGTACAAGGGAGAGGAGGGTATTAGCAAAACAAAAGGGAAGAGCAAAGAAAAAAAATAAAATAAATGAAACCCTGCCTACCTTTAAGGGGGTGGGATCCTGGTCTTGGGAGGCTGGAAGTGGGCTGGGGGCAGTAACACTCTTGCCTCAGTTTTCCTTGCCAGCCAGGAGCCTAGAGATGGAGCTGCAGGGCTCCTACAGGGAAGGGCCTGTCTAGTCTGTGGGACAAGAGGGAGGAGGGTATTAGCAAAACAAAAAGGAAGAACAAAGAAAAAAAAAGAAATAAATGAAACCCCACCTACCTTTAAGGGAGAAGGGTCCTGGTCTTGGGAGCCTGGAAGTGGGCTGGGGGCAGCAGTGACCCTGCCTAAGTTTCCCTTGCCAGTCAGGGGCCTAGGGATGGAGCTGAAGGGCTCCTGCAGGGAAGGACTGGTCTCAAGCACACCCCACTTTAAACCAAGGGACACCCCACTGCAAACAGCAGCACTGCACACATCTCTGTAACCCACTGCAAAAAACTGCGCACCACAGCACAACCCACTCAAACCAGAACCTCACTGAGACCCACAGTACAATTCTTTGTGACCCAAAGCACAGACCATTTTAATCCAAAGCATGCTCCACTGCAACCCAAATCTCACAGACACCCACTGCAAACATCACTGAGAGCAATAGCACAATTCACTGAGAAAAACAGCACACCCCACTTTAACCTACAGCACACCTATCTGCAGCCCACATAGCACATCATTGAGAGCACAGCACACATCAATGAGAACCACAGCAGAAAACTGACCCACAGCACACCCCACTCAGACCCAAACCTCTTGGAGACCCACAGCGAACCTCAGTACAATTTACTGAGACCCACAGCGCACCCCACTTTAACCCAAAGCACACACCACTGCGAGCAGCAGCACCTCATTGAGACCAACACACACATTCCTGAAACCCACTGCACAGAACTACTACCTACAGCACACTCCACTCAGACCCAAACCTCACTGAGACCCACAGAAACCTCACTGAGACCCACAGTACAATTCACTGTGACTGAAAACATACCCCTATTTTCTTTTTTTTTTTTTTTGCTACAGGGCGCGTGCACTCGTCAGAAAGACAGAGAGAGACAGAGAGATAGAAAGTGAGAAATCACCCCCTGGGGGAGGGGTGGCCATGCCACAATCATTTCCCCTCTATTCTCCTCTCGGGATACTGACCACGAACACACATGCACCTAGTGTGAGTTTAAGCTGACAGGTCCAGGACTCGAACTGTGGTCAACTACATGGGAGATTAGAGACATAGCCATTATGCTAACAGCTAGTCCCAACACACCTCATTTTAAATCACAGCACACCCCACTGCAATGAGCAGCACACCTCATTGAGACCACCACAAAAATTCCTCAAACCCACCACACAAACTACAACTAACCACACACCACCCTCAGACCCAAATCCCACTGAGACCCATAGTACCATTCACTGTTACCCAAAGCACACCCCACATTAAGCTATGGCATTCCCAATGTGACCAGCAGCACACCTCATTGACACCTCCGCACACATCCGTGAAACCCACTGCACAAAACTGTGACCCACAGCACACCCTACTCAGACTCAAACCTCACTGAGACCCACTGAAATCCTCACTGAGACCCACAGTACCGTTCACTGTGACCCAAAGCACACAGCACTTTAAGCCATGGCACATCCCACTGCAACCAACAGCATGCCTGATTGAGACCACCGCACACATCCCTGAAACCAACCACACAAAACTGCCAATAACAGCACAACCCACTCAGAACCAAACATTGCTGAGACCCACAGAAAACCTCACTGAGACCCACATTACCATTGACAGTGATCCAAAGCACATACCACTTTAAGCCATGACAAAACCAATGCAACCCGCAGCACACCTTATTGAAACTTCTGCACAAATCCCTGAAACCAACTGCACAAAACTTCAACCCACAGTACAGGCTACTCAGACCTAAATCACACTGAGACTCACTGCAAGCCTCACTGAGACCCAAAGTACCATTCACTAAGACCTAAAACACCATTCATTGTGACCCAAAGCACACCCCATTTTAAGCCATGACACACCCCTTTGCGACCAGCAACATACCTCATTGGGACCACAACACACATCCCTGAAACCCACTGCACAAATCTGTGACCCACAGCACACCCCACTCAAAACCAAACCTCACTGAGACCCACAGTACAATGCACTGTGACCCAAAGCATACCCCACTCAGACCCAAACCTCAATGACACCCACAGAGAACGTCACTGAAATGCACAGTACCATTCACTGTGATGCAAAGCACACCCTACTTTAAGCAACAGGACACCACACTGCGACCAGCGGCACATATTTTTGGGATGAGCACACATTCCTGTAACTCACTGCACAAAATTGAGGCCAAGAGCGCATCCCATTTCAATTTAAACCTTACTTAGACCCACAGCAACCCTCACTGAGACCCACAATACCATCCACTATGACCCAAAGCACACCCCACTTTAAGCCACAGCACACCCCACTGCAACAAGCGGCACACCTCATTGAGACCACCACACACATCCCTGTAACTCACAGCACAAAACTGCCACCCACAGCACAGCCCACTCAGATCCAAACATCACTGAGACCCACAGTGCCATTCACTGTGTTCCAAAGCAGACCCGACTTTAAGCCATGGCACATCCCACTGTGAACAGCAGCACACCTCACTGAGGCCACCACACACATCTCTGTAACCCACCACACAAAGCTATGCACCACAGCACACCCCACTCAAACTGGAACCCACAATAAAATCACTCTGACCAAAGCACACCCTACTTTAAGCCATGGAGCACCCCCACTGCGACCAGTCACACACCTCATTGAGACCACCACACACATTCCTGAAACCAACCACACAAACCTGAGACCCACAGCATACATCACTGTGGCCACAGTACCATTCACTATGACCCAAAGCACACCCCGATATAAACCACGGCACAATCCACTACAACCAACAGCATACCTCATTGACACAACCACATGGATGCCTGAAAACCACTGCACAAAATGTCAAATCACAGCACACCACACTCAGAACCAAACCTCACCGAGGTTCACAGAAAACCTCATTGAGACCCACAGTACCATTCACTGTGACCCAAAGCACACCCCACTTTAAAAGATGGCATGACCAACTGAGGACCAGCAGCACACCTCATTGATACCAGCACACACATCTCTGAAGCTCACATCACACAAACCTGCGACACCCAGCACCCCTTGTTAAGACCCAAACCTCACTGACACCCACAACAAACCTCACTGAGACCCACAGTACCATTCACTGTGACTCAAAGGAAACCCCACTTTAAATCACAGCACAACCAACTGTAACCAGCAGCACACCACTTTGAGACCACCGCACAAATCCTTGAAACTCAGTACACCAACCTTTGACCCACAGCACTCCCCACTCAGACCCAAACCTCAGTGAGACCCACAGCAAACGTCAATGAGACCCACACAGGTGCACCCCAGCACATTCGGGTCAAGCCAGAATCCAAACCCATTTCTACCCATACTCAGCAGCATCCTATACCTGTACCACTGCAGCTGGACTTTTTTTCCCCAGAAGGTGCATGTGCTCACCAGAAAGAGCCAGAGAAAGCACCCTCCAATGGGGAAGGGCCGCATTGCAATCCTTCTTCCACTTCCTCTCATCCAGATTTTGGGCACATGCACCCAGCATGTTTTTCAAGTCTCAGGGGCCAAGATTCAAACTGCAGTTAACCATGTAGAATCAGGTTCCCTTAACTACAGCACTACCAGGCAGGCCACGGGCTGTCCTTTCATTATCTCAGTGCTCTCCCTCTCAAATCATCCTTCAACTCTCAGGTAGGTCTACTACAGGCAGCACAACTCTCAGACTTGCAGCATTTGGATACAGGTACCTTTGTTTCAAGGACATAAGACAAGAGATGTGGAGCAGTATTTCCACCAGCAGGTGGTGTAATGGCTATGCCGCTAGACTCCCATGTAGTCAACCACAGTTCGACTCCCAGACCCAGTGGCTTGAACTCACACCTAGTACATGTGTGTGTGTGCCCAAGATCCTGAGAGGAGAATGGAGGAGAAGGGATTGCAGCATGGTCATGCCTCCTGGGGGGTGATTTCTCACTTTCTTTCTCTCTGTCTTTCTCTGTCTTTCTGGTGAGCATGCATGCCCTATAACAAAAACCTCTCCAAAAAAAGATCTATTAAACTAAAATGTTTATTGTATAAGTAATTTGTGAACATATTTATTTTTTCAAAATCATTTAAACTTTAGAGATAAAGCTGTTATAAATTTGGCTACCAATTCAGTATAAATCTTTCTAAATGCATTATTGCAGAACGTCACTGAAATGCACAGTACCATTCACTGTGATGCAAAGCACACCCTACTTTAAGCAACAGGACACCACACTGCGACCAGCGGCACATATTTTTGGGATGAGCACACATTCCTGTAACTCACTGCACAAAATTGAGGCCAAGAGCGCATCCCATTTCAATTCAAACCTTACTTAGACCCACCTGAGACCCACAATACCATCCACTATGACCCAAAGCACACCCCACTTTAAGCCACAGCACACCCCACTGCAACAAGCGGCACACCTCATTGAGACCACCACACACATCCCTGTAACTCACAGCACAAAACTGCCACCCACAGCACAGCCCACTCAGATCCAAACATCACTGAGACCCACAGTGCCATTCACTGTGTTCCAAAGCAGACCCGACTTTAAGCCATGGCACATCCCACTGTGAACAGCAGCACACCTCACTGAGGCCACCACACACATCTCTGTAACCCACCACACAAAGCTATGCACCACAGCACACCCCACTCAAACTGGAACCCACAATAAAATCACTCTGACCAAAGCACACCCTACTTTAAGCCATGGAGCACCCCCACTGCGACCAGTCACACACCTCATTGAGACCACCACACACATTCCTGAAACCAACCACACAAACCTGAGACCCACAGCATACATCACTGTGGCCACAGTACCATTCACTATGACCCAAAGCACACCCCGATATAAACCACGGCACAATCCACTACAACCAACAGCATACCTCATTGACACAACCACATGGATGCCTGAAAACCACTGCACAAAATGTCAAATCACAGCACACCACACTCAGAACCAAACCTCACCGAGGTTCACAGAAAACCTCATTGAGACCCACAGTACCATTCACTGTGACCCAAAGCACACCCCACTTTAAAAGATGGCATGACCAACTGAGGACCAGCAGCACACCTCATTGATACCAGCACACACATCTCTGAAGCTCACATCACACAAACCTGCGACACCCAGCACCCCTTGTTAAGACCCAAACCTCACTGACACCCACAACAAACCTCACTGAGACCCACAGTACCATTCACTGTGACTCAAAGGAAACCCCACTTTAAATCACAGCACAACCAACTGTAACCAGCAGCACACCACTTTGAGACCACCGCACAAATCCTTGAAACTCAGTACACCAACCTTTGACCCACAGCACTCCCCACTCAGACCCAAACCTCAGTGAGACCCACAGCAAACGTCAATGAGACCCACAGTACCATACACTGTGAACCAAAGAACAGCATAGTTTAAGCCATGGCACATGCCACTGCAACCAGCAGCACACTTCTTTGAGACCACCACACACATCCTTGAAACCTTCGCACAAAACTGCCACCCACAGCAAAGCCCACTCAGATCCAAACATCACTGAGACCCAGAGGAAACCTCACTGAGACTCACATTACCATTCACACCATCCCAAAGCACACTCCAGTTTAAGCCATGGCACACTCCACTGCAAACAATAGCACACCTAATTGAGACCACTGCACAGACCCCCGAAACCCACCACATAAAACTTTGAATGACAGCACACCCCACTCAGACCAAAACCTCATTGAGACCCACAGTACCATTCACTGTGACCCCAAACACACCCCATTTTAAACCGTGGCACACCCAACTGTGACTAGCAGTACAACTCATTAAGACACTGCACATATCCCTGAAACCCAATGCACAAACCTATTACCAAAAGCACCTCCCCATTCAGACCCAAACCTCACTGAGACCCACAGCAAACATCACTGTGATCCACAGTACCATTCACCTTGACCCAAAGCACATCCCACTTTAAGCCATGACATACCCCACTGTGACCATCAGCACACCTCATTGAGACCACTGCGCACATCCCTGAAACCCACTGCACAAAACTGTGACCCACAACACACCCCACTCGGACCCAAGCCACACTGATACCCACAGCACACCTTACTGAGACACACAGTACCATTCACTGCGACCCAAAGCACACCCCACTTTAAGCCATGGCACACCCCACTGAGACCAGCAGCACACCTCATTGAGACCACTATACACATCCCTGAAACCCATCACATAATACTAAGATCCACAGCACAATCCACTCGGACCCAAACCTCACTGAGGCCCACATCAATCCTCACTGAGATCCAGAGAACCATTCACTGTGACCCAAAGTACACCCCATTTTAAACTACAGCACACCCCACTGCAACAACTAGCACATATTTTTGAGACCATCACACATATTCCTGAAATCCACCGCACAAAATTGTGACCCACAGCACATCCCACACAAACTCAGACCTAACTGAGACCAACAGTACCATTCACTGTAACCCAAAGTACACCCCACTCTAAGTCATGGCACACCCCACTGTGAACATCAGCACACCTCTTTGAGACAACTGCACACATTCCTGAAATCCATTGTACAAACGTGCAACCCAGAGCACCTCTCACTCAGACGCAAATCACACTGAGATCCACAGCACACCTCACTGAGACCCACAGTACCATTCACTGTGACCCAAAACACACCCCAGTTCAAGCCATGGTACACCTCACTTTGACCAGCAGCACACCTCTTTGAGACCACCATACACATCTTTGAAACCCACTGCACAAAACTGCGACCACAGCACACTAGATACAGACCTTAATCTCACTGAGATCCACAGCAAACCTCACTGATACCCACAGTGTCATTTGCTGTGACCCAAAGCATACCCCACTTTAAGCCTTCACCCACCCCTCTGTGATCACCAGTACACCTCATTGAGATCACCTCACTCAGGCCCACATTACCATTCACAGGGACCTGAAGCACACCCGACTATAAACCATGGCCCACCCCACCCCCGCGATCATTAGCCCACCTCATTGAGACAATCACACACATCTCTGTGACACACCGTACAAAACTGCACACCACACCACACCCCACTCAAACCAGAGACTCACTGAGACCCACAGTACCATTCACTGTGACCCTAAGCATACCCCACTTTAAGCCATGGCACACCCCACTATGACCAGCAGCATACCTCTTTCCAACAAATTCAGGCTTTTTCATTGTTTTATTTTTCATCTTTTATTTTATTTTATTTTTTTTTTACCTAAAGAAAAGGAGGAACCAGAAAAATGATAGAATATCTCACCAAACATGGGGAAAATAGCTATTACAGGATCTAGGGTATAGATTGGTTTTATGAAAATATAAATAAATGTTTTGGTAAGATCTAAAAATGCTTCTTTATTATCATCATATTAATAGTTTATCATACAACATCCATTCTTATCATAGGGCATGTGCGCTCATTGGAGACAAAGAGAGGGAATGTGAGAAGTCATCCCCCTACACCCAGGGTGGGGATGGCCATGCCCCAATCCCTTCTCTTCCTTTCTCCTTTTGGGATTTTGGGTATGTACATGCGCATGTCCAGCATGATCTTCAAGTCACCCTGTCCAGGATTCGAACCATGATTTGCTGTATGGTATCCCAGCACCGTAACAACCAAGCTTTACAATTAATTCCTTTTAAAGAAAGGTAAATAAAACAGCAGTAGTAAGTTTACTATTTCTCACTGGTTTTCTTCATTCATACTACAAATAGTTATTGAACACCTATGAGATGTCAGACAATATTTGATATGCTAGGATTACTACAGTGGAAAGTAAAAATGATAATTTTTTTAAAAAAATTATTTATTTTCACATTTTTCCACAAACATTTACTTTAAACGTCAAGAAATTTTAACTCATACTCCATAGTTCTTGATAAGTAATAAACAACTTTCAAAATTTCAAAATACTGGATTTTAAGATAATATTCAAAATATTTCTAAGATTTTTTTGTATAATTTTGTTTGTGACTCTATAACAACAGAAACAGTATGGTTTTAAATATTTTTAAGAAACTATTTACATGTCTACTATTTAAATTGTTGAAAAGCAAATGCCCAGCACACTAGTCACACATAAATCTCAATTCAGCCCTCCCCAAGTATTCTTTTATATACCATCTGCTAGCAAATATTAGTCTCTTTCTCTTACTTCAAATTTTTGACCACAGAGAGCTTACATTGTTATGTAAGGCAGGGCTGGGGGGGGGCAAAGAGGAGAGAGACAATTTGGGAACCAACATATGATACTGTTCCTTTCACAGCCAGGACATGTGAGTCTGGGAACCTAACAGATTAATTGAGAGCTGCATTTCCTACAGTTACTACTTCAAACTTCTTACAAACATTGTTGCTTTCCATTCCTTAACAAGGAAATCTGCTAATGTACAATTATTGGCACTTAAGAGTAATTTCTTTGATCAAAAAACATAAATAGTTCTATTGAACTAGAAATTTAAACTACTACCTGAATATTTTGGGATATTCGTGTCATTAAAATAGCAGATAGAAAGTTTCTTTTATTAATTCTGATTAGTAAAGGAAATTGGGTTTACTATAAATATAAACACATTTGTTAAAACTCAGGAGTTTCTCTGATGTGCCTCTTAATTTTGTTCTTCTACCATTATTTTATAATTAAGTACTTTTTAAAGTGGCAAAAAGTACAATCCAAGAGCTAAAACTATCTTTATGTTTTTTTTAAAATATGACCATTTATTTTCTGCAAAACAATTTGTGAGAGGTTCTAGAGTCATACTAAATGACTGCCTCAATCTGAATAATTTTGTCTCTCTAAAATTCAAATGCTGAAAGGCCAGACAGTGGCACATGTGTGTATGTGTGTGTGTGTAAATTCATGTATTGAAATCTCAACCACCAATATGACTGTATTAGGAAGTGGGGCCTTTCAGGAAATGATTAGTTTATGAGGGTGAAACACTCATGAATGGGATTAGCCCCCTTATAAAGGAGACCTAAGGGGACGTGCTTTGTCTTTCCACTATATGTGAGTATACAGTAGGAAGGCACCGCCTTTGAGAAATGGGTACTCTCCAGGCATAAAATGTGCCCATACCTTGATCTTGGACTTCCTATTATCCAGAACTGTGAGAAATAAGTTTCATTGTTTATAAACTATCCAGTTTATGGTATTGTTATAGCAATTCAAATGGCATGAGACAATGAAAATACAGAGATGCTACAAAATAAGATTTGGAGTCATGTAAAAATGAAAAAAAATGGTGCCTGTCATCAATATTTTCTGGGAGAAATTAAAGTTATGAGATTAAATTTTTTTCTGGCAAATGAACAACAAATATTTTTTAAAGATTCATAGAAATAGAAATTCAAAATTAACTTTGTAGACTAAAATTGCAAAGTACTTAAAGCCCCAAATCTATCTTTTAAAATTTCTCATTTTTACCCATTCTTCACTGAAGGATTATTCAATTCCTGAGTAATGAATGTTAGGCATTAAATAAGTCTATATTCATCAAATAATCCTCTACTACTGTTCCTGTAACAGCTATCTTGACAATGATTTTGTTCTTTTATTACTTCAGAAGGTAAAATAGTTTATCTATAATAGTTTTCCATGGATTTCATTTTAAAGTGTTCAAAGAGTTGAAAGGAACCAAAATTATCATACTATTCATTCCTACACCTATAAAAATAGAAATCCAAACCCTATCCTCTAGAGTTCTCTCAGGTGCTCTATTCCATTTTGTTGCTAATAGCAGACAAACCTAATTTGAATGAATTACCAGAATAGAGATTTACTCAGTGCATGGTTTGGGATGTCCAAGATCAAGGGACTACACTTAATGAGGGTCTTGGGACTGGATCATAACATACCAGAGGGCAAAGGAGTGTGTATTTGTGTCTATGCATCTCTCTCTCTCTCTCTCTGTTCTGATCTCATTCTCTCTCCTTATAACCCACCAGGAGTTAATCACAGGGCACCACTCTGTTGACCTTAATCCTAATCTCTTCCCAAAGACTCCAACTTTTAACAGTATGGTTGGATTACATTTTTATACTTAATCCACAAAGACCATGAGAATAATCTGTTTGTTAAGTGAAACTGAATTTAAACCTACTAATAAAAGAGAAACTATCCTCCTGACAGTCTTAGTAAGAACTCTCTCAGAAGGGATAGGTAAATGGAAAGTATTTGAAGAATTTGAGGGGTCTAAGCACAAGTAGTTTAAAGTGGGGTTTTGTTATTGGTTTGTTTTTTCAACTGGTGAACTGGAATTGGGCAAAATTCATAATATAATAATTCAAACTAGTAAGGATCTTCAAAATAATTGTGATTATTGAACTGTTGTTTGGAAGAAAGCTGTTTGCCCAAGTGTAGAATCTGTCGTCCAGAGAGGTGAGCTGTTTGCTTAGCCAGGCAGAAGGTTTGCTTGGGCAAATTAGTATTCAGGAATTTCTAAAATTCGCAGTGTCTGTATAGAAAGTTTCACGTCACTTCTTGGTTATATAACTCCAGGTTTATAAGTTTCTCCCTAAAAGTATGAAGCTTTTTTCTTTTATGTTCTGGCCCCTGCTGGTTGTTTTTGTTTGTTTGTTTTGTTTTCCTTTTACTTAACCAGACAGTATGTTGTGCTGGTTTTATGTGACAATTACCCAATTACTTGTGTATACAGTGCCCTGGAGTTTCACTGAAGTCTGAGTAAAGCAACTGTTTTTCTCTAATCACTATATATTTGCTGGCACTCTTTTGTTTGTATTTATTTATTTATTTATTTAAAACTAGAGTTTAATCTCTTTCCTCAATTCTGAGGGAAAATGCTATTATTTTAAAAAATATCACCCCTCCAAATACAGTTATTCTTTTTTTTTTTTTGTAAATACACTTAAGTTTCTGTTGGAGTTCTTGTTCTTTTTAATTTAAGCTTTTTTTTTTGTTACTAGGTTTTTTTATTTTTCCCTCCATAGGGCACTTGCTTGCCAGAGAAAGACAGAGTGAGAGAGAAAGTGAGAGGGAAAGTGACAAATCACGGGATGGCCATACTGCAATCCCTTCTCCTCCATTCTCTTCTCAGGATTTTGGGCATGCATGCACATGCTCTCAGCATGATTTTCAAGCTGCCAAGTTTGGGATTCAAACCATGGTTGGCCATGTGGGAATTCAGCACTTTACCTTCCATGCCACTTTCTGGCCTCTCCTTTTTCTTTTTTTAAATTTATATATATTTTTCTTTCATGACAGAGAACAAGTAAATGACAATGAGATGAAGCACAAGAGAAAATGTGTGCAAGAGACAGACACCCACCACAGGATCTCCTTACACCACTATTCCTTCCCCCAGCCTTCCAGCCAAACAGTATCATAGGCACGTGCACTGAGTGTGTTGCAAATGACCCTGGATCTGAATGCCAGTCAGCCATGTAGCTCCTGCATGGCAGAGCAGCTTGCTAACACCTGGACCACTGAGGCTGGACTGGATTTCTTATTCTGCAATGCATGAATTTTAACCCCTATTGAAAATGTCTTATTTATTTATTCATTTTTACTGTTACTGTACCATATACTCTAACAATTTACTATTTGATGTGATATTTAATTTATCAACTAATTTTCTAATTAATCTCTGTGACTATATCATTCTTCTAGACACACTTTTAGGTCCTTTTCTTTCTTTTGTCCCCTTTTTTGAGAATCCTTATCATGGTACTTTTGATTTTAACCTTTACTACCACAATCTATTCTATAAATATACAAAACAATGAAAACATTAGTACAATTCATGTTACTATCACATGAAATTAATAGCAACTTATTGCCAGTTTTATTTTAACTATATGCTCAACCACTCCACATCTTTCCCATATTACTTTGAAGCAAATCTTAGACAACATATCACTTAACTTATAAATATTTTAGAACATTATAATAAAAAATTCTCATTCTTGGGACCAGCAGTTAGCATAATGGCTATGTCACTGGACTCCCATGTAGTCGACCATGGTTCGCGTCCCGGATCCGGTGGCTTAAAACTCACGCCGGGCACGTGTGCATGAGTGCCCAAGATCCAAGGGAGAATGGAGGAGAAGGGATTGCAGCATGGCCTTCCCCTCTGGGGGATGACTTCTCGCTTTCTGTCTCTCTGTCTCTCTCTGTCTGTCTGGCGAGTGCACGTGCCCTATAGCAAAAAAAACCTCTCAAAAAAATTTCTCATTGTAGAATACCATTATTACTCCTAAAATTATTCATTCATTAATAGCATTAGAAGTACAGTATTCCCAATTTTTAAAAAGTCAATATTATTTAATAGTTTATTGGTTTAAATAGATATTCAAATATATGAACAGATTGTGATTAGTTGATATGCCTTTTATATATATCTCTTGAATTATAGACCTTTGCATTTCTCATTTCTTTTTCTTTTTCTATTTTTGCAACATAGTAAAGAACTTGGATAATTTGTTCTATAGTGTTTTCTCTACCTTTTGTTGAAGGCATCTTTGTCATCACTTTTATAATTACTTGTTATCTTATGTCCTATAAATTGGAGGTTAGGATAGAAGCTTGATCAGGTTTAGGTTCTATTTTTATGTATGTGTTATTATTGCTTTTTGTTTTATGTTTTATCAGGAATGCTTAACAAAGTGTCACTCTTATATCCAGAAAAATATGATCTCTGTCTCTCTTTCTGTGATATTAATAGTCATTGATATTCAATAACTAGGCTATATCTTAAATACCTGTATTTGAATAGTCATTACATTTGCAAGTATAATATAACTATTTTTAAATGAGTACTTCACTGATTGAGTTATAATATTTATTTCTTATTTATTGGTTATTCTCATTTCCATTTGAGGAAATCATTTATGCAATTTTTATAAGAGATTTTTGCTTTAGGGTGCATGAACTCACCAGAGAAAAAGAGAGAAAGACAGAGAGACAGTGTGAGGGAAAATGTGAAAGCACTCCCGAGGGGGAATAGCCATGCTGCAATCCTGTCTCCTTCATTCTCCTTTTGGGATCTTGGGCATACATGCACAAAAACCTGGAGTGATTTTCAAACTGCTGTGTCCAGGACTCAAACCTTGGTCAGCCTTGTGAGAGTCCACCGATATAACTGCTATGCCATCTGTTGGTCTCTCTTATATAATTTTTATAAATTCTATAGTAATAGTGCAGATTTTAGGTGGGGTTGCTAGAGGATGCATGTGCTTACTGGAGAAACAGAGATACAGAAAGTGAGAAATCAACCCCCAGGGGGATAACCATGCTGCAATCTTCTCCTCTAGGGATTGCATGCATATGTGCAAGCATCAGTTTTAAGCCACCGGTTCTGAGATTTGAACCATGGTCAACTACACGGGAGTCCAGCAACATAACCATTACACCATCTGCTGGTTCCAGTAATAGTGCATTTTACAAGTCCTTGGCTATATTTTGATCTTACTTAAAATAAATTATTTGGGATGAGAAAAATCGTAAGCTCAAAACATCTTTCACCTCAGAATTCAATATACATTATCATTTTTTCTTCTAATATCTAGTGATACATGTAAGATGCTCAATGTTCTCTTATAGAAATTACATTAAGAAAATAATGAGAATTATTCATGGCTTTATAAAACACAATCTCACTATAGGAATTTTTTTTTTTGGTGATAACAGATGTATAAGGATATGTTGACACATGTTTAGAGTAGAAACAACATTTGGGGAACAAAATTAGAATTATCTCTGATTATCTATTATCTATCTCTAATTATCTATTAGAATTATTTAGTAGAATTCTCTAGTTGAACAAAAGTGGAGAAATGGTGAAAGTCCTTGAAGGGTGAACAGAGTTGAAGAATGTCCAAATAGAGTAAATCTTAGTAATTTTCAGTGAATGAAATACATAAAAACGAGAAAAATTGATCAATGTGAAAAGCAACATCACAAAATGCATTTGGAGAAAACTTGTAGTGTTCTTGTTTGGAGGATGTTAGGAATAGAATTATCAACAGAAAATTTGACCCATATGTTGTAAGAAGAAAATGATAAATCTGAGAAGCACAGGTATAATTCTTTATGTTACTAGCTAAAAGACAGGAAAGAAACATCCTAAGTCAACTTCACTTGCACACTCGAGATAGCAAGAAGCTTACTCAAAGAAGGACAAATTATAACTTAACTTTTGAATATTAATTCATAACTTGAGAAAACATATTTTGGGATTTATCTTGTTTTTCCTCTGGAGACAGTGATTCTTGGACTAATAATCAGTCAATAAATGGAGTTACTAGGGAATGTGAAAGAAATCTATACTGGAAGAAAAGTAATCGCAAGATCAGGACTCTTCCTGTCCACTTACCTTTTACTGTGAGGTATAAGATGAAGATTAGAATGGTGAAAAAAGCCACCATAATAAATACCACTATTGCCATATCCCACATCCAATCACTGTACAAGAGAAATAAAGGATCTGGAATAGAGACTAAAAAATGTGCAAAAATCAGGAAATTAATGAGACTGTAAACTAGGGAGAGAAAATTAGCTGAAATAATGTTTACTATTATTACTTTACCTGTAGTACGAATATATCCTTTAAAGTCATTGCTTTACCACTGAAAGTGAATAAATTCAATTAACTTATACAACAACTATAAATTATTTAATAATCTTATTATCAACTGTGAGTTGATGCTGCAATGGTTAAAGTTTGGGGGAATCTTAGGATGAATTGGGTAAATTTTGTGTTTGGGAGGATGTGACTCTTTGGGAGTCAACAGACTGCAGTATTTAGGCTGCATTTCAAAGCTGTTCGCCTCTAACTTTTGGAACCTGAGAATGAATTACATTACACAGAAATAAAGGTGAGGTCTTGCTCACTCATCCACTGTCCAGCCCCCACTGCATGGCTCAGAAGGCCAATGTGGCTGGGCCCCAAACAGGTCACAGACTGGCACTGGTCCATGGTCACAGAACTGAGGACTCCTTATCTAGAGTCATGAATGTACACTAACAGTTAAGAGGACCCAGAAAACGTTTAATGTAAATGAGTTGCTGGACCCAATCATATATTTTTTTTTTTGAGAGGTTTTCGCTATAGGGTACGTGCGCTCACCAGAAAGACAGAGAGAGACATAGAGACAGAAAGCGAAAAATCACCCCCCAGGGGGGATGGCCACACTGCAATCCCTTCCCCTCCATTCTCCTCTCGGGATCTTGGGCACGCACGCACACACGCCCAGCGTGAGTTTTAAGCCATCGGGTCTGGGACGCGAACCGCAGTCGACTACGGGGGAGTCCAGCGACATAGCCATTACGCTAACTGCTGGTTCCTCCAATCATATTTTTTGATACCAGTATAATTTTTCTTTTTGCAGCAGCAGGTGTTCTGCTCTTTCTATACAATTGAAAACCTGTTAGCATTTTTGTTCTATTTTTAATTTTGCCAGAGGGTATGTGCAGTTGCTGGAGAAAGCGAAAAGGAAAGTGAGAAAGCACCCCCCCCCTCAACCACCACCACCACCACCACCACCACCGCCACCACCACCCCCGCCACGAGGCATAGTCACACTACAGTCCCTTCTCCTCCATTTTCCTCTCCTTTCAGGATTTTGGGCACACGTGTATACATGTGCCTGGCATGTGTTTTAAGCCATTGGGTCTGGGATTCTAATTGTACAATTGGTCAGGTAGGATCCAACTTCTTTTTTTAAATTAATTAATTTATATACATTCAATCACATTGTTTTGCTTACAAAGTGAACATTTCAATATGTGAACCTTTCTCCCCAGTCCAGTTGGTCAAAATATCTTCAAGAGATAACACCACACCTCCCCATCCTGTCAATGCTCTGCCTCTGTATCCCTCCTCCAAATGTCCTTCCCTAGGCCCCACTCCTCCACACACCCCACATCTGGCATTCACGCCCATCTCTTGTGTTTGTATATATTTTAGTCAATCAGTTTCAGTCATAGAGTGCAGATACTTGGTATATATTAAATGGGGACATTGTAGGTAGGATCCAACTTCTTTAACCACCAGGCCATGGCCAGCCCAAACGGCAGCATTTATAGCTTTTGTCCTTGACATTCAGTATAATCTTAGTGGAATTTGATCCTCCAAGATGTCACCCAAACTATCATTCTTCCTGGAGATGTTACCCAAACCATCATTCTTCCTGGACACATAATTTTTGACTGAACAACCCCCAAGAGACAGATTTTTCAGGAAAATGACAGCAACCACAGGAGAGTTCACCACACTAAGCCCATTTACCTCTGCTCCGGAACTTCATGTATATAAGTGGCACTGGAGAAGAGCTTACTATATACAGGAATTGAAGAACCACTGAGATTAAAACATGATCTTGAGACCGACGCCCTAGAAGAGAGAGCTGGAATTGATAAAGAGGAAGGCAGGAGTGTGGTGCATCATTAGCCTAAGGACAGCTATCCTAAAAGGCAGAAATCACTAACCCCACACCCACTCAACCTAAGTAGGGCTCATGCTGTGAGTTCAGTTTGTGAGTGATGACAGGTCCTAGAGAGACTGGATTTGGAGATCCAGTGAGACTAAGAGGAATTTCTTCTCCTAATTTTCACCACCTAATCTAGCACAAAATTAATCTAACTGGGTGACTGGAAAGACACTTTAGGAATCCTCATCAGATTTTCAGAGATTCTGAGGTTTGGGGGCTTTGATAGAGATAGTTGGCTCTGACTTGGATGAAAGTTAAGAATCACTTTGGATCCACAGAATGAGAGATAGAAGGGCCTAGCTCTTTTAAAGTAGTTCAGGAAACATGTTTTACACCTCTCAACTTGAATTGCCAAGAGACAAGGCAATCTAAACAGAACATTTCTACAAGCTAAACAGAGATCACTAAAATATTTTCCTATATATTTCTGAAATATGCATCCTTAAAATAGCTTTGATTTATATCACATTCCAGAAGAGAATGACTAAAAATGTATAAAGTTGAAGTAACTGGAGATACTTTTAGAGAAGTTTCTGGAAAGCAGTTATCATCTCATGGGGAAAACAAAGACTTAGTTTTTGTGGTTCCAGAATTATAAGTGCAGATATTGTATAGAAATAGTTTGGTATCAAAATGGAAGAAATATTTCCCAATTATTATAGAATAAGCTGTCTCAAGGCTAAATGACCTTATTAAACATGCAGATAAACAAGTACAAACTTGAAACCAAACATTGGAAATCATAGTGTGATTGATTATAGCATCAAATGTGCAGCAAAACTTGTCTATAATCCAATCTTGGTTCTGCCATTTATAAGCTATGTATTCCACAACACCCGTATCAATAGAATGGTGATAGTAATAGGATTTTAGGACTAATCTGGATAAATTCTGAAAATTATTATCACAATGCCTAATGTGAGGTATATACTCCAGAAATGTGGTATGTGGGTTTAAGAATTAGAAATGGTCATGGTAGATTATAACTTCTCCTTTGACTCAAGGAATCATTGAGTTTATGGTAGATTTTATCCTTACTCCATTACTCTGCATCCTATCAACCCTATTTTGTTAGTTAACTATGTCATTGTCTGTTAAATTGCTCAGTCACTGAATTCACATCCTTCCCTTCTAGCAGTATTACTTAACATATGATATATTTTACTTGGTCATAGGTTTCATAAAGGGTTGTTTTAAAAATTATCTGATGCTCCTGTACTTAACGATCAGTGTATAATTTCAGGTGGGTGATATATTCATTTAGTTTAGCCACAAAAGCAAAAGGAACAGTATGGTTATAAAAAATTTGCTGTTCGTTTATCTACCTATCGCTTTTTTATATTAATTTTACTTAAGACCCTAAATAAAGGATGTTGTAATCTTGAAAACTAATGGCAATCTGAGTCAACAGGAAGATTATGATAGATTAAGTGCCTTCTATGGAAAGACTCACAGGATTTATCAATCCATCAGTAAATGATTTTAACGAAACAGAGTTTGGATTCATTTCATTTTGACTGAACTCTTTAAGAAAGAAATCACTTCTTTGGGAGTATAGAAGCAACTGTGGATCTAAAAAGCTCAGGAGACATCTATTTTGAACTGTTTTCTGAAAACATTGTCTGGGGAAGTCATAGCTCCAAAGTATAAAGTTCAACACATACAAAGTGAGAAACCAGCCATAAATCTCTGTGTAAGGCATGGGATTGGGAGACAAAAGCCATTCAGCTTCGCCCAAACACCCCATGTGATTTAGGTATCAACTTAAGAGAGATACCATTAATGATTCCAATCTTGTTGCATCAGTTACCTTTTTTTATGGAAAGCAAAATATAAAGGTGCATAGCGATGCAAACCAAAACTATACCCAGAAGTAAACCCAAAAACACGATCCAAATGTAGTCTGATTCAAACAGGCCATCTGAAAGAAAGGACAGAGCAATTTGGAGATCAATAAATCTACACATGGAGTAAAACTGCATTAGAAATTTGCTGCTAAGAAAGCAGGATTCTACTTCAGATCCTGCAATTCTTTATTTTTCAGATTTAGATCAGGCCTAGACACCAGTGGAGCTGGTTTGATGGCATGTATGAAGCAAGCACAAACATTGGGCTTGTTCTGCGGGGTATAAGTTATGCTGAGGTTCTTGTGGTTCTAAAAGAAGCCTTTCTTTAGTCTCTCAATAATGGTTTCAATATAGATGCTTCCATATTATGAAAGAACAATCGAATCTAGTCTCACTCTTTTTTGTGCTCATGACTAGTTTCATTGCTTAAAGAATTCTCGTGGGAACCAGCAGTTAGTGTAATGGCTATGTAATGGCTATGTCGCTGGACTCCCACGTAGTTGACCGCGGTTCGCGTCTCGACCCGGTGGCTTAAATCTCACGCCAGGCACGTGTGCGTGCATGCCCAAGATCCCGAGAGGAGAATGGAGGAGAAGGGATTGTGGTGTGACCATCCCCCCTGGGGGGCGATTTCTCACTTTCTGTCTCTCTGTTTCTCTCTGTCTGTCTGGCGAGCGCACGCGCCCTATAGTGAAAACCTCTCAAAAAAAA